>NW_026057584.1:36828683-37026283 GCF_023721935.1 Panthera uncia | reverse complement strand
AGAATTTTTGCATCCATATTCATCAGGGATATTGGCCTGTAGTTCTCTTTTTTTACTGGGTCTCTGTCTGGTTTAGGAATCAAAGTAATACTGGCTTCATAGAATGAGTCTGGAAGTTTTCCTTCCCTTTCTATTTCTTGGAATAGCTTGAGAAGGATAGGTATTATCTCTGCTTTAAACGTCTGGTAGAACTCCCCTGGGAAGCCATCTGGTCCTGGACTCTTATTTGTTGGGAGATTTTTGATAACCAATTCAATTTCTTCGCTGGTTATGGGTCTGGTCAAGTTTTCTATTTCCTCCTGATTGAGTTTTGGAAGAGTGTGGGTGTTTAGGAATTTGTCCATTTCTTCCAGGTTGTCCAATTTGTTGGCATATAATTTTTCATAGTATTCCCTGATAATTGTTTGTATCTCTGAGGGATTGGTTGTAATAATTCCATTTTCATTCCTGATTTTATCTATTTGGGTCATCTCCCCTTTCTTTTTGAGAAGCCTGGCTAGAGGTTTGTCAACTTTGTTTATTTTTTCAAAAAACCAACCCTTGGTTTCGTTGATCTGCTCTACAGTTTTTTTAGATTCTATATTGTTTATTTCTGCTCTGATCTTTATTATTTCTCTTCTTCTGCTGGGTTTAGGCTGCCTTTGCTGTTCTGCTTCTATTTCCTTTAGGTGTGCTGTTAGATTTTGTATTTGGGATTTTTCTTGTTTCTTGAGATAGGCCTGGATTGCAATGTATTTTCCTCTCAGGACTGCCTTCGCTGCGTCCCAAAGCGTTTGGATTGTTGTATTTTCATTTTTGTTTGTTTCCATATATTTTTAAATTTCTTCTCTAATTGCCTGGTTGACCCACTCATTCGTTAGTAGGGTGTTCTTTAACCTCCATGCTTTTGGAGGTTTTCCAGACTTTTTCCTGTAGTTGATTTCAAGCTTCATAGAATTGTGGTCTGAAAGTATGCATGGTATGATTTCAATTCTTGTAAACTTATGAAGGGCTGTTTTGTGACCCAGTATGTGATCTATCTTGGAGAATGTTCCATGTGCACTCGAGAAAAAAGTATATTCTGTTGCTTTGGGATGCAGAGTTCTAAATATATCTGTCAAGTCCATCTGATCCAATGTATCATTCAGGGCCCTTGTTTCTTTATTGACCATGTGTCTAGATGATCTATTCATTTCTGTAAGTGGGGTGTTAAAGTCCCCTGCAATTACCACATTCTTATCAATAAGGTTGCTTATGTTTGTGAGTAATTGTTTTATATATTTGGGGGCTCCGGTATTCGGCGCATAGACATTTATAATTGTTAACTCTTCCTGATGGATAGACCCTGTAATTATTATATAATGCCCTTCTTCATCTCTTGTTACAGCCTTTATTTTATTTTATTTTATTTTTATTTATTTATTTTTTTCAACGTTTATTTATTTTTGGGACAGAGAGAGACAGAGCATGAACGGGGGAGGGACAGAGAGAGAGGGAGACACAGAATCGGAAACAGGCTCCAGGCTCTGAGCCATCAGCCCAGAGCCTGACGCGGGGCTCGAACTTACGGACCGTGAGATCGTGACCTGGCTGAAGTCGGACGCTTAACCGACTGCGCCACCCAGGCGCCCCTCTTGTTACAGCCTTTAATTTAAAGTCTAGTTTGTCTGATATAAGTATGGCTACTCCAGCTTTCTTTTGGCTTCCAGTAACATGATAAATAGTTCTCCATCCCCTCACTCTCAATCTAAAGGTGTCCTCAGGTCTAAAATGAGTCTCTTGTAGACAGCAAATAGATGGGTCTTGTTTTTTTATCCATTCTGATACCCTATGTCTTTTGGTTGGCGCATTTAATCCATTTACATTCAGTGTTATTATAGAAAGATATGGGTTTAGAGTCATTGTGATGTGTGTGTGTTTTATGCTTGTAGTGATGTCTCTGGTACTTTGTCTCACAGGATCCCCCTTAGGATCTCTTGCAGGGCTGGTTTCGTGGTGACAAATTCCTTCAGTTTTTGTTTGTTTTTGTTTGTTTGGGAAGACCTTTATCTCTCCTTCTATTCTAAATGACAGACTTGCTGGATAAAGGATTCTCGGCTGCATATTTTTTCTGTTTAGCACACTGAAGATATCGTGCCAATCCTTTCTGGCCTGCCAAGTTTCAAAAGAGAGATCAGTCACGAGTCTTATAGGTCTCCCTTTATATGTGAGGGCACGTTTATCCCTTGCTGCTTTCAGAATTTTCTCTTTATCCTTGTATTTTGCCAGTTTCACTATGATATGTCGTGCAGAAGATCGATTCAAGTTAGGTCTGAAGGGAGTTCTCTGTGCCTCTTGGATTTCAATGCCTTTTTCCTTCCCCAGTTCAGGGAAGTTCTCAGCTATAATTTCTTCAAGTACCCCTTCAGCACCTTTCCCTCTCTCTTCCTCCTCTGGGATACCAATTATGCGTATATTATTTCTTTTTAGTGTATCACTTAGTTCTCTAATTTTCCCCTCATACTCCTGGATTTTTTTATCTCTCCTTCTCTCAGCTTCCTCTTTTTCCATAATTTTATCTTCTAGTTCACCTATTCTCTCCTCTGCCTCTTCAATCCGAGCCGTCGTGGTTTCCATTTTGTTTTGCATTTTGTTTAAAGCGCTTTTCAGCTCCTCGTGACTGTTCCTTAGTCCCTTGATCTCTGTAGCAAGAGATTCTCTGCTGTCCTCTATACTGTTTTCAAGCCCAGCGATTAATTTTATGACTATTATTCTAAATTCACTTTCTGTTATATTGTTTAAATCGTTTTGATCAGTTCATTAGCTGTTGTTATTTCCTGGAGATTCTTCTGAGGGGAATTCTTCCGTTTGGTCATTTTGGATGGTCCCTGGAGTGGTGAGGACCTGCAGGGCACTTCCCTTGTGCTGTGTGTATAACTGGAGCTGGTGGGCGGGGCCGCAGTCCGACCCGATGTCTGCTCCCAGCCCACCGCTGGGGCCACAGTCAGACTGGTGTGTGCTTTCTCTTCCCCTCTCCTAGGGGCGGGATTCACTGTGGGGTGGCGTGGCCCATCTGGGCTACTTGCACACTGCCAGGCTTGTGGTGCTGGGGATCTGGCGTATTAGGTGGGGTGGGTAGGCAAGGTGCACGGGGGCAGGAGTGGCAGGCTTAGCTCGCTTCTCCTTAGGTGATCCACTTCAGGAGGGGCCCCTCTTCCGTGGGCCTCTCGTCTGCGCTTGGCTCTGGAGACTCAGTTCTGCTAATCCTCTGGCGGTTTTCTGGGTTATTTAGGCAGGTGTAGGTGGAATCTAAGTGATCAGCAGGACGTGCGGTGAGCCCAGCGTCCTCCTACGCCGCCATCTTCCCTCTCTCCTCCTAGGTTGTCCAATTTGTTGTAGTTTTATTGTAGATTCCAACCAAAATGAACCACTGTCCTTTCCAAAGCAATCAAGTGACCATCCCTTGAAGGGTGGTGCCATATTGGGAACTTAGCATAAGTTTCTGTTGATGGCAGCTGGACATTTGGCAGCAGCAGTAGCTAATGCATCCTTGGAGCCCATGTTATTGGGCCTAAATATAGCATCTATTCCTGCCATTGTGACTCCTCTGTTCATGTACCCATTGTGGCAGTACTCAGGTGACCAATGAAAGGAACTAACCAGTGCCAACTGGGCAAGTCATTTTGCTTACTGTGAATTTCGCCCCTAGTCTGTAGACCAATGAAAGGTGCCCCTCTCCTAGTGTGCCCCATACCACTGGGCTCCTAGAAAAATTCATCGTTCTGGCAAGCTCTTGAATCTTCAGAGTTTATCTTTTATCCTAAGGTATATATGTATCTTACCAAGATGTCTGGGACACTTTTCACTTTTTGCTCTGTTTGATTGACCTGGTGTATTTATATAGTGGACTAATGTGATATTCATGCTCATATCTAGGCAGACTATATTTTGACTCATGGTCCACTATATGGTCCATTCTGGTGTACATTGCATATACATTTGAAAAGAACATGCATTTTACAATTATTTATACAATATTAAGCCAAATATATTGTAATCAAGTAATATGATTGCATGTTCAATTGCAAATCACTATGTATGACTATATCTTTTATATCTATATATCACTACTGATATTTTTTCTAGGTTCTCTATTCATTACTAAAAACAGGGTGTTAATATTTGCAACTGTGAATCTGCATTGGTCTATTTTTCCATCTCATGTATCCATGTTTTTCTTAATGTATCGTACAGTTCTTAGATTCATAGCCATTTAAGATTTATATATTGAAGAATTAACGATTTTATGATTCTGATATGTTCCTATTTATCTTGTGTTATATTCTTTAAGCCAACCATGTCTGCTATTAAGATAACATACCATACATCTTATGCTTAGTGTTTGCTTATTATTCAGTTCCATCTTTTTTACATTCAACCTAGCTGTGTCTTTGTATAAAATGCAGACTCTTGAGACCACAGAATAGTTGCATCTTACTTTTTTACTTAGACAGTCTCTGCCTTTTACTTAGAATGTTTAGTCCATTTATATTTAATGTCACTATCTATATAGTTTAGTTTGATTCACCTATTTGCAATGTGTTCTGTAATGGTACTACCTGGTTTTGGTTTTCTCTTCCTCCTTTTCCTGACTTCTTTGGAGCCAATCAGATATATTTTATTATCTGACTTCTTCATAGACTTTTTAACTATATCTTCTTTTATTATTTTGTAGTAGTTTTTCTAGGGATGATGATGTGCATATTAACTTACCAAGTTTGCTTAGATTCAGTATTTTTCATTAGCAAATAAGATGTTAGCACAATAGTTAAATTTCATTTATCCCCTATCCCTGGTGGTATTGTTTTCATATATTTTATATGTGTTTATTAAATCACCCTACAATATAATGTTATTTTAAAATGTTATAAATTTTTAAATGTTTTAAAATAATTTAAATTTGTCATCACTCTAAAAAACGTGCAATCATAAGTATATTGTGACACATCCATTACCTATTTATGTGGTTGCATCCTTAGACTTTCTTCTAAAATTACACCAACAATTCTGTGAATTTTGGAGAAACACAGAGGATTCATACCACCCTCAGCCTCCAGTCTGGGCGTTGTCCTGAAGACCCCTGTTGCCCATCTCTATGGTGGGCTTTGGTGTTTGTCATCTTTATGGGTTGTTTACTTTTAATTCTTTTAACCTTCTACTGGTAGGGCTGATGAAGCCAGCTCAGGCACACCCCAGGCTCTCCTGTCTACATCTCACCTTCACCTCTGTCTCCTTCCCTGCTGCAGGGTTTCAGCCCTCACCTATTTCTCCTACTTTGTAGGACCCGTGACCATAGTGGTGGGTGCACACACTGGTGGGGGATTGAGCATGGGAAGATTAATGTCTGTGTGAGTAGGAAGGTATTAGGAGCTGTCAAAATCCTTTATTTTCCATTTCCTTCCATGACAATAAAGACATTGGATTCCACTGTTGCAAGCCAAGACTACTTCAATGTTTTCGTCTACCTTTCTTAGAGCACTTGCTTTTGGAAATGAGAAAATGGCTGAGATTCTCTTTCAGTCATTCGTGTCCATTTCCATTAATGCTATAGTCTGAGCAATAAATAACTCTTGGCTGTTCTCTCTGTCAGCTTTCCCAATATCCTCTGGCTTTTAACACATCTACAGTTGCCTCTGGTCCAAGTTACTAGAAAGAGATTTCCTCAGCATTCTATTTCCCCCTCAGTGTTTATTCTTACTTTAAAGTCATACACCTGATGTTGCTGCTATAGTTGACTATATCATACTTTCTTATATGGATTATTGTAGTAGTTTTCTATGTGGTCCTCTCCCTCTCATTAGCCTTAACTTTCTCTCTCTGTACCAAGCCATCAGCCAAATTTGGCTTTCAGAAAAGGAAATCTGATCTAGTCATATCCCTGTTTGTAAGATAAAGGCTTCCCTCATTTAAATCTTCGTTCAAATGCCCTGTCAGAAAGGCCTTTTCTTACTACCCAATCTCAAATAGCACCAATCCCTCATTCTATGTCTCCTTATACTGGCTTATTTTCCTTCTTACCACTATATGCCACATAACATATGTTTGTCTGTCAACCCCCACTAGGACATGAGCTCCATGAAAGGTTTCTGTCTTTCTACTGCTGTTTGCCGGCATGTAGTATGTGTTCAGTAAATAGTTGTTGGTTGATATATGTAGAGTGAATATAAGATAAAAACAATTTTCACAATCGATTTGCCACTAATATTGAGTGTCTCTAGTCCTGCTGCATTCCACCATGCGCCCCCCCCCCCCATACTTCCTACCTTCTGTATACAGAATATGCCATGCCTTTTTGGATATCTGTAGTGTAGGGTAAATTTTCTTTTTGCCTGGGCTTGTCTTCCCTTCCTCAACATCCCCAGTCAAACAAATTTGGAATCCCTTCCCATCATTCAAAATGAAGCCCAAACATCACCTCGCCTCTAAACACCTTCCTCAGCCTGCTCCACAGCCCCACCCAAACACTCTCATTTCTCCCACCCTGGCAGAATTCTCCTCTAATTGTCCTTTCTTGGTCTTCCTTTGGCGCTTAGAACAGAGTCCTCCTTTGATATGGAACACTGTAGTTATCTGTTTATTTAGAAGGCAGCAGAGAGTTCTGGTTATATGAGCATGGGATCTAGACTTTGCATTGCTAAGGTGTAAATGATGGCTTCATGATTTACTGTGACTTTAGGCTTATTGCTTAATTTCTAAGTGTGTTCATCTATTAAATGAGAAGAATAATGGTAGCTATAGATAGAGAAGGGCCCGGTACATAGTAAGCACTCAATTACTGTCACCGTTGATAATAATGGTGTTATTCTCCTCTGTGACTGTGAGTGCATTGTGGGCAAAATATTTTCTCTCCTGGTGTTTCGTAAAGCCTCTGTCTTCAAGGAAACTAATTAATACTCTTTGTTTCTATTTTTATCTCCTTCTCCGTCCCTTATCCCCCCACCCCTTTTCTTTTTAGCACAAACTATTATTATCTGTTAGGGTCATCTACCAAGCTAGATATTATTCACATAGGTATAAAAGGAATTCTATTATGGTGCAAAAGTTATGTTGAAAGAGGTAGAAACAAAATTTGGTGCTTTGGGAATTGTCTGTGGATGTGATACCACATGAGCTAAGTTTTGAAGCACAACTAGAATACTGACTGAAATCATTTAGAAAGTGATAACTATATTATTTTGTAATAACAGTTTAAAGGGCATATTTAACATAAGGGAGTAAAAATACCATAGGCAAATAAAATTTCATGTTCAATATCTTGGGTCTCTAAGGAAATCTAATATTATTGTAATTTAATTCCCACTGGTTCTGCGTATGTGTGAGAATTTATTTTTGATTCTAGTTATGGCTAACGTCACACAAACTTTTCAGCAGCTGAAGGATGAACTGGAGCTTCTGTTTTTTTCTTCCTCCCCTTTTCTTTGTCCTTGTACCTATTCTTAGTCCCCAAAAGCTCTCAACTTAATTTCCCCAAGTACTTTTGTCATCTTTAGAAAATACATTCTGCAGTCTCCTTATTTATTAAAATATTTAATAATTCGTATATTTATTTCTCATCTTCATTAAGTACACATAATTTTTAAATATGTGGACTCTTCTGTATAATGGGAATATCTTTTGTGTGTGTTATAGAAAAAGCACAGACAGGAATGTGTCTGTCACATATTTGCAGTTTGTTATGGACAAATACATTGACCTCTCTGAACACTGATTTCCTTATTTGAAAATTGAAGCTACTCATACTTACCTCACAGAGTTCGTTTTTTAGAGAATAAATCTATTCATAAACATGAAGTCCTTTACATACCTAAGCCCTTAGCCTGTGGGATTTAATGCTATCAATAGGTAGATAATATCAGAATTGAGTTGAATTGCTGGAGAATCGCTTGGTGGGGCGGGGGGAGGGGACAAAACCTGCATGTTGTAATTGGTGACCAGAATCATAATACCCTTAAATATTTTTTTATTTTAATGTTTATTTTGAGAGAGAGAGCATAAGCAGGGCAGGGGCAGAGAGGGGCACCGAGTATCCAAAGCGGGGGTCATCGCTGACAGCAGTGAGCCTGATGTAAGGCTTGAACTTGCGAACTGCAAGACCTGTGAGAACATGACCTGAGCTGAAGTTGGACACTCAACCAACTGAGCCACCCAGGTGCCCCCATAATACCCTTTATAATAGTATTAAATAGTAATAAATCTAACAGAATTTACTCAGCCCTCTATTTTTATTCTCCATTTGCAGTGTTTTATATGGATCTAGAGAGCTTTGATTTATAGAACGGTACACAACTTAGGTTGGCTCAAACAGAACCAGTATGTAAATGTTGTGGAATCTTTGGAAAAGAATGCCTCTTTCTTGGAGGATAACAGAGATTGTTGGATATAAGCTGGGAGCTCCATGCCCTGAGTAGAAGACTTTACAAAGTTAATACAGAAGAAGCAGAGCTAAGGGACAGAGAGAGAAAAAGACTTGTTAGCTAAAACCTGATATTTGAGCTGAAACCTGGATCCATCCAGCTACAAACTACTCTTGAGTTGTTCAGTTACACAGGTCAATACATTGATTTTATTTCCCCTTAAGCTGATTTGAATCAAACTTCTGCCACTTATAATCAAAAGATGTTCACCTATAAATGCATCAATAAGCTTTGCTGGATATAAAGGACAAAGTTTGGAAAGGAATGTTTGTCCTCCTGAGGAGAATTACTCTTGCTTGCTCTGTGTATTGCCATTGTAGGTTAATTTGAAAGAACAACAAAAATCACCTTTCACTTTCAAATTATCTGTATTATAGCCCATTTTGGATACATGATATACTATGATTAGGAGTTTATTACTGTTATTTATTACTCTTTGTTTTTAGGTTGTACTTTCCAAATTTATTTATTATATTTTTATTTGATTTCACTATTGTATTTTGTTAGGTTATATTATTCATTTGGGTTTCTGTTTTATTCATTATGTTATTTATATTTTAATGGATGACGTATCTTGAAATTAACCTGCATAGGACTCTAGTGTGTAAAATAAATGAGAAGAGAGGTACTTTGGTGACTGAGAGAATGGTGGGGCCTAAAACACCTCCATCTAGACCTGGAGCTCCACTAGACATTGTTTGAAAAATACTGGTTTAAGGCTCTGAAATCTTCAGTTTGTTCCTCCCCTTCCCCCCTCCCCTTTCCCCCTATCCTTTCTCCCCTCCCCTTCTCTCTCCTACCCCCTCCGCCTCCCCTTTGTCTGAGTCAGATAATCATATGTTTTTAAAAGTCATGTAGAATTTAAAGATATGTTTTAAATAATGATTAATATATTAAAGCTAAAAATAAGTTTGAAATCAATGAGAAAATTACTATTACTACCTTCCCGAGAAGCCATTCCTGGCTTGACTCTGCCACACTCCCGGTCCCATTCCCTAATGAAGAATAAACCACTTGCAACATGTTTAGGTGTTGCTATTGATACTACTTCCACATTTCTAAATGTAATGCTTGAATTGCCACTTCTTTTAATTGTTCATTCTAGATACCATGCATTGAATTCTAGTAGACAAGAATTTAGCTTTTATGTAAGTATCACTTCCAATTATTTTCTATGCATCTTCCCAATGTAGTTACAACACAATTATTCAATAGCCAGGATTTATCTGAGTTATTTTGGCTATTTAATGGTATTCTCTGCTAGTCAGAAACTGCATTATTATTATATATTTTTTATAACTCTTTCCTTTTCCTGGACTTGTTCAAATTTTTTCATTTGCTTGGTTTTCAAAATATACCTATTACTCGTTATCCCCAAATTCAAATAGATCTGTCAGTCCCTGTCAATACAATTTTCCAAATGGTCAATTAAAATAATCTTTCAGTTTTTTCTCCTTTATACTCTCCTACCCCATGATCTATCCCTCCAGAGTCTTCTCTTCTTTTCCATTCTATAGTGGATGCTCTTATGATTTGCTTCACAGTTATCCTGAAATTTCTCTCACCATCATTTTAGAATTTATCTCTCTGTTCACATGTGCTGGATCGCTTATACACTGAATCTTTCATTTTTGCCCTTCTATATTCATTCTATTTGCTGCACAGATTCCTGGTAGTTTTCTGTAAGAAGTGCACAGAAATTAACTTACAAAATGTTTTGCATGTCTGAAGTTACTTTTGTTCTGTTACTTAATTGATAATTTGGCTAAGTTTAGAACTTTAAATTGAAAATAATTCCCCTAAGACTTTTTGCATTGCTTCTAGGGTTGGTACTTAAAAGTTTGAATAGACTTGCTCTTTCCTTGTGGAAATATTTAGAATCTTGTCTCTATTTCTTATTGTTGGTAGGTAATTGTCCATGGATCTCTAGCATTTCTGCATGTCTTGTGAACTAAGGCATTGATAGCCTTTCATAGCAACTATTCTTTCAGAGATGTTTGTATAGGCAACGGCCTTGGAAGATAAAGTGTGTCTTTAACAGAGGACCTGTTTGTTTTTTATCCAGCATAATAAAAACAGTGTCTCCCTTTGGTGCAAAGTTCGGGCAGGTTTCTTTGAAGCCTACTATAAAAGAATGGAGTTTCCCAAGCTCAAGTTTTTTTTTAAACTTTTTAAATGTTTTTATTTATTTTTGAGACAGAGACAGACAGAGCATGAGCAGGGGAGGGGCAGAGAGAGAGGGAGACACAGAATCCAAAGCAGGCCCCAGGCTCTGAGCTGTCAGCACAGAGATCGACGCGGGGCTTCAACTCACAGACTGTGAGATCATGACCTGAGCTGAAGTCAGAAGCTCAACTGACTGAGCCACCCAGGCACCCCCCAAGCTCAGGTTTTCTTAGCTGTGACACAAACTCAAAGCATGTGCAGCATCCACCTGGATGCTCTGCATTGTCCCCTTGGGACTTGGGGAGCAAGGAGAACCATGTGACTATGAAGCTTATGTTGTTTGCTGTGTTGTAATAAAGCTCCTTGTCTCTAACCCAGAAGTCTCATGTCTTTTGCCAGAATCTATGAAACTGTGGCAGGCAATCTTGTTTGCTTGCAGTAACCAAAAACCTTCATGGTTATTGACAGTGATAATTGGCTGTGAGCCTTTTACTTTATTTTAAGGACACTCGGAGCTTTTATATTAGGGTTCTCCAGAAAAGCGTAACCAAAAGCACCATTGGGTGATGACCGGAGTGGCTGGGGAAATAGGCCAACTAGTATCCAAAGAACAGGTCATCTCAATTTCTTCATTGGTAAAATTATCCTTTGCTGATGTCCATTTGTGTGCATTCACATGGGATACACATACCTTCATGTTTTTGCCTATTCTGAGAGGTCTGTCTTTACCAGATTTTCTTGTCACCACTTTTCTAACCATGTTCCTTCCATGTCCCTGACCACTTAGCCAAACTATGTGCTAAAGCCCACGAATTGGCATATAATCACACATATGGCCATTTCTCCTTCCAAGCGAAGTGAGCAATTTCTGCCAAGAAGATTTTCCCTTACCACTGTTCTTCAGTGATGTCCCGGGAATGGGCTATAGTGCTGCAGCTCTCTACTTTCGAGTGGCGCCTGCATATCCTGCACACCTGTATACCTGTAAACCTTCTCTTCCTCTGTCAACCTCTCATAGGGAACCCCACAAAAAGCCATAGGTGCAGGCTGTGAGAGAGAAAGCAGGAGTGGGGATCATGGAAATATGGGCCATTTCTTCATGTAACTTGTCTCTTCAGGGCTTGCTCAGACCTGATTGGTTCTCCAATTTTTCTTTTTAATTTACTGTATCCTATTTACATGTATTTGTCTTTATGTCCCATTTTCTAGGTTTCTTTGAATTGATCTTTCAGTACTTCTTTATTTTATAAATTAAGCTTTTTATTTTGAGATAATTGTAGATTCATGTCCAATTATAAGAATTTATACAGAGAGATCCTGTGTACTCTTTACCCACTTTTCCTCAGTGATAATATTTGCACAAACTGTAGTACAATCTTATAACTAAGGTATTAAAACATTTAAGTGGAGAACTTTTCCATCACTTCCTAGTTTCCAACCTACAAGCCTCCCTAGTCTGGGCCTTTTATAGCCACGCCCACTTTCCTTCTCCACCTCATCCCTAATCCTTGGCAACCACTAATCTGTTCAACACTTGTATAATTTTGTCATTTCAAGAACTAATAAATGGAATCATATGGTATGTAACCTTTTGGAACTGGCGTCTTTAACTTAGCAAAATTTCCTCAAGATTCATTATCAGTTGTCTGTTCCGTTTGAGACCTGAGTAATATTACATAGCTTGTTTGTTTAACCATTCAACTGTTGAAGGACATCCAGGTTGTTTCCAGTGTTTGGCTGTTAAGAATAAAGTTGCTGTGAAAATTCATGAACAGATTCTTGTGTGACCATAACTTTTTTATGTTTGGGGTACAAATGCACAAGAGTGCTATTGCAAGATTGATGGTAGTTGCGTGTTTAGTTTCATAACAAACTACTAAACTGTTTTCCAGAGTGATGTACCATTATGTTTCCATCCATGGTACTGAATGAGTGGTTGAGCTTTTCTGCATCCTCATCAGTCTTTGATATTGTCGTTATTTTTTACTTAATCCATTCTGATAGATGTATAATGACATCTCATTGTGGTTTCAATTTATATTTACCTGATGTTGAATGATGTTGAATATCTTTTCATGTGCTTCTTTGCCATCTGTATATCTGCTTTAGTGAAATGTCTGTTCCTGTCTTTTGCCCATGTTCTAACTGAATTGTTTTGTTTTGTTTTGTTTTGTTTTGTTTTGTTTTCTACCATCAAGTTTTGACCAGTATGTATTTTGAACTTTTTATTTTGGCTTTCTCTGTTTTGAAGAGATCTTTCTCATCTGATTCTAATAATGAGATCTTGATCTTTTTTAATGGATACAATGGCTTTTTATCTTTCTCAGTATTAATTACACAGAATTTTTTTAAAGAGTTTGACATCTGAATTTTTTTTATCTTTGATATTCCTTTCATTTGTTTTACTTCATCATTTCCCTATTGAGGCTTTCTTCAAATATCCACTGATTTGTGGTTTAGGCCTGTCCCTCATACCGTGGGGCCTGCCACAAGACTGTAAGTGGAAGCCTATATACCATATATCTAAATATTTAGAAATTATAATTCCAGCTAACAAACTGTTCAATTCTCCTACCTTGATAAGTATACTTTCAAAATTGTGACAATAATAATTTTGTAAGTATGTAAAGCTGGTTTTCATTTGACTGGAAGTCATTAAAACATCAAAGATGATTGAAGTTAATTATTATGGTTCATGTATGGGTGTTCTATAGATCTGTAGATGTCTGGACAAGTAATTAAATAAAAACATAACTTTTGAATTATTATATATTCTTCAAACTATTTTTTTTGCTTTTATTTCAGCAAATATACTAATTATGTTGTTATAGTGAAAATTTTTGCATAATTTGTTTTTGCCAGTAATGATCTAAAAGAATTAAAAATAGTCATAATTGTAGTCAAAGTGTATACAATTTGAACATATTTTCATCAGAAAATGTAAGTTAATGTAAGAAAGTAAAAATTTAATTTCTCATGTATATTGCCAAATTCATTTTTATTCAAGATATGTAGGATGCAGATGTTTATAGTTTACTGCCCTGGCTCTGAGATAAGTCTAAAGTGAGAGGCATCATGTGTTCTTTAATACATTGAGTTTTTTGTGCTTATGCTATGTGGGGATCTTTAAATGGAAGGCTAGGGAAGAGGCCACAGAGCTACTCTTTTAATGAATGGAAAACCACTCTGGTTTTCCATCTGTTACTTGAGAAAGGCACTAAAAAGACATTTTTCTGTGTGTAATAGTGGGACTTTTCAACTTGTAGGTTTCCCTTTGTAGAGAACAAGCATAAATCTGGCCTTTTGTTGGATTCTCAATGGTCATTACTTAGATGTCTTCTCTATAGGTAGGTCATTTTCTCAGAGAAGAATTCTCCAATCCCTTCTGGCTGTTAGAATTCTTAAGTAGAATAAGTGAAAGACCTGGGATTTGGGGGTGGAAAGAGCTCTTATTCAGACTCCCTCACAATCCTCCTGAGTTCCACGCTTTACATACCCATCTTTCACAATGTTTATTTATTTTTGAGAAAGATAGAGACAGACAGACAGAGCATGAGCTGGAGAGGGGCAGAGAGAGAAGGAGACACAGAATATGAAGGAGGGTCCAGGCTCTGAGCTGGCACAGAGCCCAACTTGGGGCTCGAACTCATGAACTATGAGATCATGACCTGAGATGAAGTCGGTTGCTTAACCGACTGAGCCACACTGGTGTACCACACAATTTCTGACTACATTTCTTAGAGCAAAACCTGGTTAGTGGAGAATGAGAACTGGAGTATCAAACTTCATATATACAGGCTTTCAACCAGACCTTCTGGTTAGGGACAAATCTCTTCTTCTACCCCTTTCTTGGTACTCTAAGTCCTTAGCTTTTCAGGGGTGTGGGTAAGGAAATCAGTTTGCCTTTTGGTATTCTCCTCTGCTAGACTGGTTTCCTGAACTCTGGTAAGTTGGTCATCACTCCATTTATTTAGTATTTTGTAAACCCCACTGCTATCTCTAGTTCATTTTTACCTTCTTTCTGATTTTGTGAATTGATCGACTTTGAATGTGTTTACTCTGGTATTCAATGGAATTTTGGAAAGAAAGGAGATAAGTCTACCATGTTTACCTGAAAGTGGTATCTATCACCTTTTGGAATTTTAAATCCCCCCGTAAAGGGTAGGCTATTTTAGTCATGTTTGTTTGCAAGTGCCATCATCCAATCATGACTCACTTAAGCAAATACTATTATTGCTAGTAGCAGGAGAATTTACTGGAAAGTCTCAGGATTCTAGCAGGAAATAGAATTCATTGAGGTAGCTCAAGAGGAAGGAATGCTTACTGAGATATGGGCAGAGCTAAAGAAATGAGGGACGGTTGAGATACCCAGAGACCAGTAACAGAGGGAAACCAGTACCACTTCTAGGGCTACAGAGAAAAGGGAGAAAATAGTGTTACTAGCACCTGATGAGAGTTGTAACCTTAAGGGGGGGATTACCTAGGAGGAATTGTAGTCATGGAGGGATGTAGCTACTAGTAGAAAGCACAGAAGCATAAAGGAAAACAGTAGAGAAGAAATACTCTAGCTTTTCTTATCTCTACCCTTTGTAGATCTGCAGATGCTTCCACAGGCCAACTCTAATGGAAGCCAGGCATCAAGACAACCAGAGTGATGCACTGTGTCTTGGTGAGCTCCTGGAGCCCAGGTCAGGTAAGAGAAGGCAGGAAAGATCTGGGGAAAAGTAGAGTAGGTGGAGTATAACCAGTACCAAAGGACAATAGAGTACCTTAATGAACAAAGCTGCTATACCTCAGAAAGCTCAACAAGGTTGAGTACCTCAACAAAAGCTGCTATACCTCAAAAAGAGTGGGAATCCAGACAGTTTCAGCAAATTTAGAGCTTCACGGAACTTTATTGCTAATGCTTTTTATTGATATGATACAGTTCCCAATACTCTTAGTCTCCAATTAATTCAAATTCTTGACAAAGTTTTTTTGGCCATGAGTCAGCCAGTCTAGTCTCTTTCCCTTATCAAATACCACCTATGATCTAATTAACTATGCCCAGGAGCTTATATCTTATAGTATGGATATGGAGGTAGTGGTCCAAAACTAAGAAGGCAGTTTTAGAGAGAAGACCATGGCTGGAAATGTACCCCAAAAGGTATCAACTACTCAAATGTAGGAATAGTTACCCTATATTTACAGGAAGTCATTAGCATAGTATCAGAGCTCTCCTCTTAGGACAGAGGGGGAAGATAGTTAATTTTAGGCACTGTAACTAATGGTCAGGAGAAAAAGAAAGTACTAAATGTATGTGTGGAAGTGGTGGAAATATTGTCTAATTCTCAACCTTGATTATTGTTAAGGGCATGTAGGCAGTACATAGTGGGTCTTCAGGCAACATTGTGGGTGGTACTCCCCTGGAATTTTGCAAAGTGGCAACCTTGCTTTCAACTTTGCCAAAGGAATTATTCTACCTTAAAATCACTTGCGTGGCGTTGTATAGATTTTGTGCTTCGAGGCTGGAGCTATCCTGGAACAAAGTTGTATCTCCCTCCATGTTCACAATCCATGGAAAGTGGAGGAGCAAAACAGAGCCTGAAGTAGCTTGGTAGGGGGGAATGTCCATAAAGAAACACCAAAAGGTAATAGAACATATTCAAGAGGTTTCAAGACCCAGCTATTTGGGAAAAGCACAATACTATTGAAATATCAATTGAGAGCTTTCCTATGATGGGATGAAACGCTGTTGTACTCCAAGCTATTTGTTACATACGACCTGTAGGAAAGATAGAAAATTCACAAAGGTTATTTGGTGACCGATAATTTTAGCCAAGTGATGTGGGAAGCTCTGTTTTCCTTATCTGACTCTTACAGTGATAATGGGATTTAAAAAATACTGTAGAGCAGTGGTTTTTAATGTGTGGCCCCCAGACCAATAGCAACAGCATTACTTGGTAACTTAGACATGCAAATTCCTCGACTGGTAAGAGTTTGATAACCACTGCATCAGAATCCCTGATGGATTTGTCACAACTCAGCTTGTCACATGCCCTGCCCCGCTCCCCAAGAGTTGCTGACTTAGCAGGTCTGGACTGGGGCTTAGAGATACACTACTATTGAGGAGAAAGTTTTCTTAAAAAATGGTTTCCAGGGGCGCCTGGTGTGGCTCAGTTGGTTGAGCATCTGACTTCAGCTCAGGTCATGATCTCACAGTTTGTGAGTTCAAGCCCCGTGTCAGGCTCTGTGCTGACAGCTCGGGGCCTGGAGCCTGCTTTAGATTCTGTGTCTCCCTCTCTCTCTGCCCTTAACCCACTTGCATTCTGTCTCTGTCTCTCTCAAAAATAAACATTAAAAAAAAAGTTTCCACCCTAAGATTGGTAAATATATTAGAAAAAGGTTTTTGGACTAGTGAAACAGCATGTGTTTCATATAATCCTTAGGAGGACACTTCCCAGACAGTTGGATTGTCTACATCAAAATACAAAGATTTTAAATTTGGCAAGGATAATGTTATTTGCTTTGGGATAGTGAAGTCTTAAGAAATATTTTATAAGATCTTAACCCAGAAATAGCTTCAAGAGTTCAGAGAGTGTATTTTGAATTTAGAAGAAAAAACAAATAAGACCCTGTGTATTACATATGTAAATAGTATTCTAATTAACTGAATTTGAAAAAAAACTGGTTTTTCTTATGAAATTGTCCATTATTTAATGTTTTAAAGCTGTTCATAGGCCCAGAACTTGCTATCTGTATGCATTAGGGGGCTGTGTAGTTACTAACACAGATGTACCAAGCCAGTGAAACGACTTTGGAAAAACATCAGTGAGTCTTAGGACATTGGGTATTACCACAGCATCCATTACTAAATGGCTCTAATATCATGGTAGATAGAAAATTTATGTTTTGTAGTCAATGAGAACGGCCATGACACACATTTTCCTCCCTTTCATAACTTAATTACTGTCACCACATATTATTATCAGCCATTACCACAGATTCCAGAATATGGAAAGTTGCTGGAGCTGGAGCAAAGGAGCCAAGTAAAACACCTGCAAGGGATTTCAAAAGTGATTACAGTTTAGTTGCTATATTTTTAGTGAAAAATACAGATGATGAAGCAAAGAAGCATCTGTTCTTTTTTCTCCTGGCTCTGTGCGATGCTGTCTCGTGCATTTGCCTTGTAACTTCAATCAGCCCCCCTCCTGCAGAGCGTGCTGTACTTCATACATATGGTCACTCAACAAATGCTTAGGACTTATAAATATTTACTAAAGAAAGTATGATCAATGTCTGTTAGCAACAGTTTTTGGAGCAGATGCTGTTTTCGGAACGTGGCAGTCATCACAGGGATGACAAGAATGTAACATTTCTGTGCTAACACCTGACAATTGTATGATTCTTCTCCAGTTTTTAAGGAGTTTTGTGTATAATATTATATGTCACCCTAGCCCCAGTCCTGGGATTAGAACAGAAAACAATGATCTCCACAGTAAAACAACAGAAACCTGTATTGAGTGTCTTGACCAAGGTCTCAGAGCTAATTAGTTGCAGGGGGGGGGTGGGGAGGGGTGGCATTTATATGCAGGCTTTTTATTCTCCAGGTCAACATTTAAGATTTAAAACAAATATTGAAAGCAATGCATTTAGGGTTTGGTATTATCACTTTTTTCTTTCTAGAATCTTGAGTTAATCTTTTCCCTTTTCCACTTGGCAATGAGAACAGAATTTTTTTTCAAATAACTTTCCAAAAGCACAACTAGCTGCCACATTAAGGATTGAGGTGAGAGAAGCCTAGCCCAAAGTCCAGGTCCATTTCAGATGTTGGGACCGCTGGACGGTAGATATGCTACTTGGTGAACTATAGCCGTTCTGTGGGGCCCTTCTTCCACTGGCTTCTTGGTTCTCTTCTCTAGTCCCTTCTTCTCCAGCCCTGGCCTGGACAGCCTACCAGGGATGTGCTCTTTCCAGAAAACAATGTGCTCTTTTGGTGAAACTAACTTTAAATGCTGCTGCCTTCTTCCTTAGATGTTGAAAATTGCTATCTCTATATGAAAAGGGACTGTAGAAAATGCCTTGGAAGAATAACAACACAGCACATATCCCACAGAGCAGCATGGCTGCTGGTCTTGCTGGAGAGGAACCTGAGAAACTTCCATAAGATTCCTGGAGTTCCATTGTTAGTTTCACATAAGCTAAAGTAAAATTGGGCAAACAAAGAGAGCGTATTCAATTTTAGCTTGGACTATAAAGTAAAACAGAAATAAACGGACATGATTCAAGTTTTCCCTCGAGGTGCCTGCAAGTCTTGCACAAAGTATATTGGCATAAATAAAGTCATACTTGTGCCTGGTGATGTAGATAGGTTATATTTCTAAACATTTTGTGTATATAGCTCATAGGAGATATTATTGCAAGTTTATTTTTAAGAAGCTTTATTTTTAACACCAGATTTACCGACCATGAAACATGCTAGACACTAAAGTTTTGTTTTAAGCAAAAGAAGAGGGGGAAAAAAGCCAAAAAACTGCCCTAAATTGTTTACTCCACTACAGAAATGCAGATTGCTCTTCACAGGTCCTGACAAGCTCTATCCAAGGCATTCTTTTCAAGGTAGACAGTGATGTGGCGTTTTTGATCTTGGCAGGGGAGAGAAATTCTTCTATTTAGTTTAAGAGTAAATGGATTTGTTACAGGTTAATAAACAGTTTGTAGAATTGCTAGTAAGGTTAAAAATTGAGGCTTGAAGAATTGTTTTAATAGCCAAAGGTCAACAAGACACTACGGAATCGTAAAGCTGCTGGTGCCAAAAATCAAGGTGTCCTGTCACAACCAGGGGGCCGGTGTGGTCATGCAGCACTGACAGCAGAAACAGGCATCTTTAGGACATGACTTGCTGCAGAACCAGTGGAAGCAGCAGAATCCCAGGCTCCACCTTCTTGCTGCCTTCTACATGTCATGAAAGTCCATCTGACAGTAGACTTGGTCACATCCAGAGTGCTAGCTGCAAGGGAGTCTGGGAGATGTTGTTTTTTTTTTTTTTAAGGTTTCTAGCATAAAAAGAACATTATTCCATCACATTTTACCTATCTGCTCCCTTATATGGGCACTGAGATTGCTTTCTTTCTTCAGCTACAAAACTTCAGTGAAACTTCTTCTGGACTATATGATATTTTCTCTGAGATATATACCTAAAGGTGGGAACACATGGTTGTAGTATGTAGGCACACTTTTTTTAATGTTCATTTTTTTTTTTGAGAGAGGGAGAGGCAGAGTGCACGTGGGGAAGGGGCAGAGAGAGAGAGGGAGACACAGAATTGGAAGTAGGCTCCAGGCTCCGAGCCGTCAGCATAGATCCCAATGTGGGGCTTAAACCCATGAACCATGAGACCATGGCCTAAACTGAAGCGAGACACTCAACTGACTCAGCCACCTAGGCACCCTGAGGCACGCTTTTTTTTTTTTTAAACTGAGTACTGCCTTAATATTACTGTGAGAATGATTCCACTAGTCCTGCAAAAGTTTAATGTATAAATAACTTGACATTTGTATATACTATTATCAAAAATGAAGTTTCTACTTTCAAGCTTATTTATTTATAAAGACAAACAGTAGATTTTTATTTTTTAACTATTTTGGCTGAAACAGTATAAAAGAAGATAAATCAATAGGAATGCTTTGTTGAAATTTTACTTGCTTACATAAAAATGGGCAGTAGTGTAGGGCAGTAGAGAACACTCTAGGCCCCATGTCAGGTGAAACTTAGATCCTGCATGTAGGACATGGGGCAAGCTCCTTAACTCTCTGAGACTAATTTCTTTGAGCACCCCCCAAATGGTGGCCATGATAATAAGAAAATTGTTGAAGAATTGGAGTTAATGGATAAGAAGCAATCAGGACATGGGGTGCCTGGTGGGTCAGTCAGTTAAGTATTCGACTTCGGGTCAGGTCATGATTTCACGGTTCATGGGTTGGAGCCCCACATTGAGCTCTGCACTGACAACTCGGAGCTTTGGGTTCTGTGTCTCCCTCTCTCTCCACCCCTTCCCTGCTTGTATTCTGTCTCTCTCTTAAAAATAAGCATTAAAGGGGCGCCTGGGTGGCGCAGTCGGTTAAGCGTCCGACTTCAGCCAGGTCACGATCTCGCGGTCCGTGAGTTCGAGCCCCGCGTCAGGCTCTGGGCTGATGGCTCGGAGCCTGGAGCCTGTTTCCGATTCTGTGTCTCCCTCTCTCTCTGCCCCTCCCCCGTTCATGCTCTGTCTCTCTCTGTCCCAAAAATAAATAAAAAACGTTAAAAAAAAATAAGCATTAAAAAATTGTAAAAAATCAATCAGATCAATGCCTGGCACATACTCCTTGGACAGGAGATGTTAATTATTCCAGTGAGCGCCCATGGACTTCTCCCTACAGCAGATCATCTACATGTCCCATGTAAATGAATTTTGTGGCAAACAGAGGCCTAGATTGTTGACTGCCAGAAACTAAGTTCCCAGAGGCTAGGTGCTCATCAGTGCTGGAAGAGTACAGAGTGAAAGATAAGACGAAATCTGCCTTTGAGGACCTCAGAATGCAAAGGAGATAGAACACACACGTGCCTTTTGTTTTTTGACTGTGTGGTTGACCACGGGGAAACATGTAAAGAGGAGAGCAGGTGCAGGTGTAACGCTTGATAGTGCAGCCTTCCAATCTCGCAGTGGGGACTTGAGGCCTGAACCAGCCCTTCCCCAGCCCCATTTCATGCACGGGTGTGTTGTGTCCTCTCAGCTGTCCTGACAGTTCCTCTCGGGGCTAAGTGGCCCTCTTTTCATTTTCCCATACCAAACTGCATTTCCTTTTAACATAGCTTACCATACTGTACTGTAATCTATGTTTTTATCTTAGGGATGGTTAAATAGATTTGCTCAGTTATTTGGCCTTGCCCATGCTTGAATTTCAGGTGGCATTTTTTTGGTCACATGATTTCTTTATCAGTTCAGATACCGTCAGCAGGCAGAGACCCAAGCAGCTATTTGAACAGAGTGAATTTAATGTAGAGAATAGTTAACTAGGTATAAAGTTATAAACTGTAACTGATGAGGCAAGAAGAGAATACCCATGTATCTCAGAGTGGCAGCTGTGGGAAGCCACTCCCATCCCTAGCTAAAGTGGGGGCCAGAGTCATGAGGTTGAAATTCCTAAAAGGCAGAAACTCAGAGAAGGGGCCTGTGGAGGTGCAACTCATGTGGCTGGAAGGGGGCTGTTCAGCAGTTGGTGTTGGTGTTCCCCAGAAGACTGTGATTGGCCCTGCAAGTGTTCGAAAAACTGCCAACCTCATTCGGCTGCTGGTACAGCACTGGAAGGAAGTACCTGGCCAGGTGAAGAACGTGGCTGGGGTGTATTGGAACTGCAAATGCACAAAAGCAGTAAGAATCAGGAAGGCACAAGTTCTTACCTCCTTCTCCAGCCTAGCCTGCGCCATCTAGCGCCCCCTGTTGACAGAGCCTAGCAGGGAGTCGGAGGTAAAGCAGAAATTGGATTTATAGTCACCACTCCATTTGCCTGAATCACTATAAAAGGATGGGTTTGGAGCTGAATGACAAGAGCATAATAACGGACCTATTTCTTAAAACACTGTGTTACATTTAAAAAACTAGGACCCATATCCATATCTCGTCCACAGATAAATGGATACACAAAATGTAGTATATACATTTAGCAGAACATTGTTCAGCCTTTAAAAAAAGGGATGGAAATCTTGCCATGGGCTACAACATGGCTGAACTTTGGGGACATTTTGCTAAGTGAAATGAGCCAGTCACAAAAGGACAAAGACTGTTAGGATTCCACTTTTATTAAGTATCTAAAGTAGTCAAACACAGAAACAAAGAATGGTAATTGCTGGGAATTGGGGAAAGGGGGAAATTGGGAGTTGTTTACTGGTTATAGAGTTTGTTTTACAGAGATTAAAATGTTCTCAAGGTCTGTTGCAGAGTAATGTGAATATACTTAACACTACTGAACTGTACACTTAAAAATGGGTAAGATGGTAAATCTATGTAGTTTTTGCCACAAATTAAAAAAATATTAAAAATTAGGATCCATTAAATACTGGCTATTTCTAAGACATTTTAGGTCTCTTCATGAATTTCTCAGCCTTATTTTAATGTTTTTCCACATTACTTTGTGAAAAATCCTCGATCCTTATCCCATATTGCTATGGGATAATCTTTGATCTCTTCTTTATTGTTATTTGAATAATATTCAGGGTACAAATGATAAAAGAAAGCAACTGTTTATGAAATGTAGTTGCAAAATAAGACCATCATCTTGCAAAAATAGCTCTGTTCTACAGCTGCTTTTAAGACTCTGTATCAATAGAATGGTCCAAAGTAAAACAAATTGTTTAGGAAACCAGCACAAACATTTTAGTTAGGTTTACAGGACACAATGAAATTTCTTTGTTGAAATCTTGTGTAGTGGAGCCAGGTTTATGCTTTTCCATGCTCCATTCTCTGTTACATTGCCTGCTGGAGCCAATCTTTGCCACACTGCCTCATAAACCTTTACAGTAAATATTCCATTATTGGACACTGGGGTGGAGAGTGATGGAAGGGAATGTAATTGTTTTAGCTTTAAATTTACCCTTCAAATTTGTCTTTGACATACAGCACAAGAGCAGCCAGTAAGTCATGAAGATGTTCACATCTCTGGAGGCTGGATTGCATGTAAACCATTCCAGATGGATGAGGGAAGTGCCTTAGGAGAAGGAAGAAGCAATCCCACAACCCCTCTTAGTAACTCATCCCCTGTTTGACAAATCTTGCCACTGGGTCTTTGTAGTTAGTCCCACTTATCTGCTGCGATCCCCACCCCCAACTTCTGGTTTCATCATTAATGGAGATTGGAACCAGCTGGCCTCCCTCTTCTGTGTAAGGGGTTTTTATAGATGTGAAAATGATTATTCAGTTTTTCTTAAACTACTCTGCTGAATAATACTGTCCACTAACTTTGCCCATAAATTTTATTTTTCAGATCTTTCAGTGATCTTCCCGATGCTTCTCTAAATCTTTTGTAACTTACCATACTGGCTCTCAACTTGTGGAATTCTAGTTTTCATGGAACTCTAATACATTTCTAAGCATTTTTGAGATTAATGGAAGGACTACTCATTATTATACAATAGTCGCTTAAAAAATAAATATCCTTATTAAATCATTTTCTAAATCTTTGTGGTTTTCCTGACAAAAAGGAAAAAATACTCTCACCACTTTGTGCCAAGCTGTTAGCCCTCATCAGGTCCGGTAGAAAGCTTCTTTTTGAGAGATTTTTAATCTATATGGAAAATAAGAAAGATCATAAAAAATATAGAAATATATATTGGTGGAAATGAGGATCAACTGGGATGAACATAAGTGTGAGAGGCTTTCCCCATATCATGAAGATTCTTTTCGCTATTTTCTTATTTTCTTTATAATAAATGCAAAGAAAAAAGTTAAAAACACCTAAAATCACATCATTTTGAGGCATGAGGATTGGACATATTAATGACCATCTTTTTGTGTTTATTTTCACGTACTTATACTTTATCTTAAATGTGATCATGTTATTTTTCTTTGTCCCTTTTTAAAATCATTTTTCTGTATGCATTCTTATCTTCACATGCTCTTCCTTCTCTCCCAAATATCTCTTTTATCCCTCCAGTCCTTTTTCACTGACATGTAATCATATTTGAGTATGTATTTAAAGGCTTATCGTTGTTTGTCTTAGAGAAAATTATATAGTCTTTCATACACCTTGTTTTTCTCACTAAACAAATCATTATGGAAATTCCTGCCAGGCAACCCATACAGATTTAACTCATTTATTTTCATGGCTGCATAATGGTATGGCTGTAACTCAGTTGAGCCCCTCCTCCATGCATGTTTGTAAGATTCTTAGCTGCTATATCAGGTTAGATCTCCAGAATGTGGTTCCATAGCCAGTAATATATCAGAACAGGACAACAGAAGGCATTAAATGAAAGTAAATTTTCCACCTTACACATAAATCTAGAGAAAAAAAAATTACAAAAACTAAAAAAAGAAAAAGGAAAAGATTAAAAATAAAAACAAACAAAAAATTAAAAGGGAAAACTAATAAATCCAAAAACTGGTTCTCTGGGAGAAAAAAATCAGGAAAATTGACAAACCATTGACCAAACTGACACAGAAAATAAAGAAAAAACTTAAATACACAAAATTGGAGGTCACAAAGTAAAGGTTCAGAAAGAGAAAGCTTTAAAAATTATAAAAGACTACTTTGCACAACTCTCCGCAAATAAATTTAAAATGGATGAATTTCTGGTGTAATATGATTTTCCAGTAGAAATGGAATATCTAAATAGAGCAATTAACAGAGATGAAATAGAAAAATCAAAGAGCACTCCACTGTGAAGCCCAGATAACTTGACACAAGAATTTACTAAAACTTTAAAGATTAGTTTATCCTAATAGTACTTAAACTATTCCAGAACGTGGTTTAAAAATAAATCTTGCAAATTCTTTCTATGAAGTAAATTGATCTCAAAACTCAACAAAGTTTTGTGTACTTGAAATTAACATAGTCTTGTGTGTCAACTATCCTCAAGAAATCAACCGACAGAATTTGTACCCCAAAATAAAACTACTGGTTAGTCTCATGACCATCAAGTTAAAATGCTCCAAATAAAAATTAGGAATTTATTAGCCCATTAATAAAGACAAGACTAAATGAAGTTGTTTTCCTGCAATGTAAAAGTTCAACATTAGAAGATCAGCTAATATCATCATTTTAGTAGAAATAAGGAGAAAAATAGATGCAGAAACATTATTTGACAAAATTCAAAGTTCAATAAAAGAGAAAATGGTGGATAACTTCTGTACAAGGTAAAATATGTATACCTCCACCTAAAGCCAGTTTAACTCCATGGGTGAGCATTATAGGATTTCCTGCTAAAGTCACAAGCGAGGCAAACATCTCCACACAGTATTTGAGGTGGTAAGCCACGAATTTAGATATGACAAAGTAATTAGCAGTAGAAGAATTGAAACAAAAAAGTAAAATTACCTCTATTTGCCGATGATATGATTATATATCTGGAGAGCCCCAAAGAATCAATAGGAAAGCTACTATAAACAAAAAGAATTTAATAAAGTAGTAATTTATGTTGCCATCACATAAAAATTAAACTAAAGTTAACTCTACAGGAAAATATATATTAATGTTCAATAGCATTCATCTTACTAGTGCCTCTCCAGATTCTAGAAAACCTCATTTCTTAGAAGAGTTTTCAGCAAGTGCTGATGGGAGTAATCTTCATTCTGTTATTACATGTCCACAATAGATTTTCTTTGGACTTTGTACTTCAAGGTCAGTTTGGATATAAATTACATGGCTCTCATTTTCTTGAGCAATTTAGATGTTACTCAGTTGTCTCCTGGGATAAAGTATTGGTGTTGAAAAGTATAATGTCAATCTGATCTTTTCTTCCCTTTTAAGTGACATAGTCTATTTGCCTACACACCCTCCCTTTTCTTTCTTAAATGTCCAATAGTTTTATTAGACAACATTTTGATATTGACTGGTTGGTTTGATTCGGGTTTTTTTTGCAGGTATGCAAAATGCCCTTTAAATATGTAGATTGAATTTTTCTTCTGTTTCAGGAAACTTTCATTGAATTGCAGATCATTTGGTGACTCCTATTGCATATATGCTGAAGTTTCTTTGCCTTTCTTCTATATCTGTCTGTCAAATCCTTTAAAAAACTTTTTTTTCCTTTTCTTTTTGGTTTTTAAAATTTATTTTCTACTGTTATTTCTTATATGGCATTATTATTTGCTCCTGTGTATGTCTTAATTCTTGACATGCTTTGTTATTATTTCTCATTTTTCTTCTGTCAGCTCTCTTTTGTCCGACTATCTCATTTCTGAGATTAAAAAAACTATGATTTATGGTGTTATTTTATGGTTTCTATAATTGTCTTAAATTCTTTTGCTGCTTTAAAAGTTATAAATACATTTGTATTTGTGCATGTATTTGGGAATACCTTTATTGTTTGCTGCAGTATTGTTCTGCTCTTACCTCACTGCTTATAATAACTTTATAGGAAAATGAATTACAATTTTTTTTCAAGTGTTTTAGTGACATGTGGTTTCCTGAGTTTCTCAGGAAGGAAGGACAAGGAGTCAGTATAGTTAGGCTAGATACTTCAAGGCTCTCTTTTGTTCTTATCGTGAAGCATTTAAAATATTACAATCTTGTACTGAGACCTGTCATCCGTCCCCCTTTCTTCCCTTTTGCACCTCTCCTCTTGCTGCATCTACTGTTGGTGCGTCCCCCGCTGTTGTAACCCGCTCGTTGTCCTGACATGGGCCATGGACCAAGCCAACCAAGGCTCTTGGTGGGGCTGTAGGTTCCCCCAAGATTTAGCTATGACTCTGATTTAAACCTTGATTTGAAGGTCAGTCCCTTAGCTCTCTGCTGGAGGGTCACTTTGCCCCCCATTCAGTGACCTGTTCCTCTCCATAAATAGGCCACCAGCACTCAGCTGTCTTCTCAGTGCCTGCTGACCCCATGCTCCTCGGGGGCTGATGGAGACAGGTTGGGTTGGGAGTGGCATGGGTAACTTTCTTAGTTCCTCTGTTGACAGCTGCCCTCATTGCCCTGGGGAATCTGGGTGCTTCTCTTGATGCACTGCCCCCTCTCCAATATCTGTGTTTTAACTGTTGAAATAGAATCTTTTTAGATAACTGCTTGTGTCTGATTCTCTTTTGACCATTTTTTTTCTGTGTATGTAAATACTGTATTTTGAATTTTTTTTTTATTCTCCAGATTGTCAAACTTTGTGTTCAACAGCTTTTTGGTCTTTTAAAAGGCCTCCTTCTTACAATAGAAGGTCTGGATTTTGTACTTTAACTTCACTATGATTGCTAGGCATTTAATAATAACATTTAGAAATTTGTCTTCCTGATTTTTTGCTTGCTGTATCTCTCTTCCCTCTAGAGCAGCACATATGAAAAACTGTCATTGTGTTTGCCTAAATGCTTGCAGAAAGGATAATGAATATTCAAAAGTGTGTCATGGAGGTTGTAAAAGAAAATTGTCCCAAATCTGATCTGATCTGGGACAGATCTTTTGTGTGATGTAGTTCACAGGGAGAAAAAAAATAACGTTTCTGATAAAATGTGTAACCTATTTTCCAAGGAGCTTTAATGGAATTAAAATTTATTCTGAGAACCCAGTCACCTACATACTCAGCTGATACCTGTTAAGAATTTAATAAATTTTACCAACTATTCTTTTCTTTTTGACTTGAGCCAACCAATGATAATGTGACCCTATGTTTTTCAGAGAGGGGCAAATTTGGCCCCTAGGGAACATTCGGCAATGTGTGGGAACATTTTTTTGGTTGTCACAACAAGGTGAGGGGAATGGGGATTGCTACTGGCATCTAGTGTGTAGAACCCAATGATGCTGCACAGGACAGCCTCCCTGCCCCCCACCCCCATGAATTGTGAGGTCCAAAATATCGGTAGTGTTAAGCTTGAGAAACACTGATATAGCCATTCTTTTTTCCAATAAATTTCTTAATGAATTTCTTTTTTTTAAATGTTTGTTTATTTTTGAGAGAGAATGGGGGAGGGGCAGAAAGAAAGAAGGAGACCTAGAATCCCAAGTAGGCTCTGAGCTACCAGTACGGAGCCCCACTTGGGGCTCGAACTCACTAATTGTGAGATCATGATTTGAGCCAAAATTAAGAGCTGCACGCTTAACTGACTGAGCCACCCAGATACCCCAACTCTTAATGAATTTCTTAATGAATCTTTGAGTTGGTATGTTGTATGCCTTTCCTCTTGGAACAAGATTTAGTAAAATTTTTATATATTCTCATGACTAATTTGCTTAAAGATTTTTGTGTGATTTTAAACAAGAGATTGGGGGACAAACCTCACTTAAATTCCTAAAAATGTTATCCTACTACACTCAGGCAGCTGAGACATGATCTGGGGTTAACGGATACATAATTCCCAGGCGAGGCAGGAAACTTCAGTCTTTTGCTTTAAGCAGGGACTTCTGGGGTCAGAGCTGATCATAAACTGGCACAGACCTGATTTGCTGTGCAGATGTTGACTGTTGAGACTAAGCCCAGAAACATGTTCACTACTATCTCCTAATTCTTAAGTTCCTAATTCAGCTTGGCCCATAGCCCATTGACTTGCCTCCTGGTTGGCGTGGTGCTCAAATTTAATTTTTGTTCTCAAGAAATTTGTTTTCAACAGCATCTCTCAGTTGCCTGTCTCTCCTGTCACCAAGGAGACACTGCTCTGTGGACACTGCCTTTCTTTCTGACCAAATCTTGTGCTTGTAGAAATGAGCCTTCTTTGCCTCTCCTACCCCCAGGAAGGTCAAAGAGGAAAGTCAGATGGTGGGGTGGGGAGTAGGAAAACCCAAGTGCATGCTCATCTTGCCTGTGGGGGATGTAGAGAACACGCAAGATGGCTTGTGAAAAAGCACAGTCTTCTCTCTGAGTTTTGCCAAATACCTAGGAGAGGAGTGAGTGTACCAGATCTTCAGTTTTGCAAGGCAGATGGAGGTATTGGTAGTAACACCTGGGTTCACAAGAGGAAAAAGGCAAGAAGAGAAAGAAAATTCTACAGAGTTGTTTGAAAGAGACTTTGGAGGGTCTTCTTTCTCTATATTTTCATGGGAAATAGAAAATGTTTTTTAAAGACACAGTTCATGTAGCAGAGACCCTGCGTCTAAAGAAAACCAATACAGTTTTCTTTCTGGAAAAAAAAAAAAGAGGAAAAAAATAAGAGCTGAATATTCTTGTATTCAAGGGTACATAAAACTTATATGGAAGCTAGGGGAAAACATTTTCACAAGAAAATACTTTCCTCTAAAATGATGGCTTAAATGTACTTTTGCTTTGCTTGAGGAAAAGTGAGGACATTAGGAAAAAGTATGAGATTCTGAAAATATCCATTCCTTTAGACATCTTCCACATGACTCTTAAATGAAAAATTAGGCACATTTCTAGGTATTCATGATTAGTACTTTGTGCTGTTGGCTCACATCTTGTATTTTATTTTTTTAGTAATAACAGGCTGCTGATTTTCTTCCAAGCACTCTCAAACCAGTAAGTGTTCAAATCCCAGCCAAACTGCCTGTAATAATCTAAAAATTCTCCTTTGTCCCAGCCAGCAGGCTCCCCTTCAATTTGCCTCTGATGCCTCTGCTCACTTCTCAACACTCTTCCCTTCACATTGTCTTTTTTTTTAAGAATAAAAATCTTAGTAATTCTTTGTGACACACCAATTTGGGCTACATTCTGAAGTCTTAATTATGTTACGATTTTTATTTATTTATTTATTTATTTATTCATTTTTTTTTAATGTTTATTTATTTTTGAGACAGAGAACGACAGAGCATGAACAGGGGAGGGTCAGAGAGAGGGAGACACAGAATCTGAAACAGGCTTCAGGCTCTGAGCTGTCAGCACAGAGCCTGACGCGGGGCTCGAACTCACGGACCGCGAGATCATGACCTGAGCCGAAGTCGGCCGCTTAACCGACTGAGCCACCCAGGTGCCCCATGTTACGATTTTTAAAAGAAATTATTATATCTGGTCCAAACTTCCAAGTCACCTGTGCAGGTGTTATCATGCATAATATAGCAGTGGCATGGATTTGAAGGAGTGAATGTTCCTATCACATTTCTTAAGGTGGAAGATATTTTTGTAACAGAGAAATTAGGATATCTGATTCCATTCATGCAAACAATGGCAGCCACCAGAGGAAAATGAAATAAGGGCCATTATCTCCCCTAAAATATGGTACAGTACCTGACACTGGGGTAGAATGGTGAACAAGAGAGTGTAGCATCTGCTCTCAGGGGACTTGCATCTAACGGGTAACACCAGGATATTTAACAGTGTGGAATGTGGTCTGAAAGAGGAAGTAGAGTGAATGATGGGACTTTACAATAAGGGCTTTAACTTACTTGTAGGGGAAGTGGGACTCTTTTTTGAGGGAAGAAACATCTAAGCTGAACACCAAAGGAAACACCCTTCTCTGTTTGTCCATCCAAATGAGGAAAGTAATGTAGCTAAGGGCTATTGTGCAAAGCAGGACTTGGGCTAAGACCAGAAGATTTATCTGTGTTGTGTGTATCTGTATGTGACTAAATTTTAATATGTACATGTCTTAATGGGAATTAATAATTAACAAAACTATAAGGCAAAATCACTGTAGAGAAGTGGGTAAATGGTTTACCCTTCTTGAACCCCACACTCTTCTCATGTGGGACAAAATCTTTTCCTCCTGCTCAGCAGCAGGCCAAGTAGACCTGGCTTCCTTCAGTCTCCCTTTTGAGTGGGGATTATTATTAATCAAAATTGACTTTTTTAAGGTGTCTAAAGTTAACAACTAGAAAATTCCTATTAGTCTTTGCATTGAAGAGAGGCAGAGAACCTGTGATATCATTCCCACTTGGGATTTGTGTGTGTGTGTGTGTGTGTGTGTGTGTGTGTGTGTGTATGTTTAAAATTTTAATTTCAATATAGTTAATATACTGTGTTATATTAGTTTTTGGTGTACAATGTAGTGTGCACGAAATAATTCTATATATTACTCAGTGCTCATCGTGATAAGTGTACTCTTAATCCCTTTCACCTATTTCACTCATCCCCTCTCCACGCCTCCCCTCTGGTAACCATCAGTTCTGTGTAGTTAAATGTCTGGTTTTTGTTTGTTTCTTTTTTTGTTTTTTTTTTCTTAAATTCCATATATGAATGAAATCAAAAGGTGATTGCCTTTCTCTGACTTATTTCACTTAGTATTAGACCCACTAGAGACATCTATGTTATTGCAAATGGCAAGATTTCATTCTTGTTTGATGACTAATATTCCGCTGTATACACCACATCTGTTTTATCCGTTCATGTATTGATGGACACTTGGGTTGCTTCTATAACTTGGCTATTGTAAATAATGCTGCAATAAATATGCATATATCTTTTCAAGTTAGTGTTTTCATTTTCTTTGGGTAAATACCCAGTAGTGGAATTACTGGATCATATGGTAATTATATTTTTAATTTTTTGAGGAACCTCCATACCATTTTCCACAGTGGCTGCACTTTGAATTCCTACCAACAGTGCATGATGGTTCCTTTTCTCCACATCTTTGCCAACACTTGTTGATCCCTATGTTTTTGATTTTAGCTATTCTGACAAATGTGATATGGCATTTCATGGTAGTTTTGATTTACGTTTCCCTGATGATGAGTGATTTTGAGCATATTTTCGTGTGTCTCTTGGTCACCTGTATGTCTTCTTTAAAGAAATGTCTGTTGATGTCTTCTGCCCATTTTTTAAAAATGTTTATTTATTTTTGAGATACAGAGAGTGAGCAGGGAAGGGACAGAGAGAGAGGGAGACACAGAATCTGAAGCAGGCTCCAGGTTCTGTGCTGTTAGCACAGAACCCGATGTGGGGCTTGAACTCATGACCCAGCAAGATCATGACCTGAGCTGAAGTCGGATTCTTAACCGACTGAGCCACCCAGGTGGTACTTCTGCCCATTTTTAATTGGATTATTTGAGGTTATTTTTGTATTCAGTTGTATAAGTTCTTTATATATTTTGGATACTAACCCTTTATCATACATGTCATTTGTTAATATATTCTCCCATTCAGTAAGTTGTCTTTTAGATTTGTTGATTGTTTTCTTTGCCGTGCAGAAGCTTCTTATTTTGATATAGTCCCACTAGTTTATTTTTTCTTTTGTTTCTCTTGCCTCAGGAGACATACTAAGAAAAGTTTTGTTATGGGCAATGTCAGAGAAATTACTGTTTGTGCTCTCTTCTAGGATTTTTATGGTTTCAGGTCTCACATTTAGGTCTTTAATCCATTTTGAGTTTATTTTTGTAAATGTTTAAAAATTTTGTAAATATTATGGTGTAAAAAAGTGGTACAGTTTTATAGTTTTGCATATAGCTGTCTAATTCTCCAGCACCATTTGTTGAAGAGACTGTCTTTTTCTCATTGTATATTCTTGCCTCCTTTGTTGAAGATTAATTGAACATATGATTGTGGGTTTATTTCTGGGCTCTGTATTCTGTTCTATTGATTTGTGTCTGTTTTTGTGTCAGTATCATACTATTTTGATAAATATAGCTTTTTACTATATCTTGAAATCTAGGATTGTGATACTTCCAGTTTTGTTCTTCTTTTTCAAGATTGTTTTGGCTCTTTGGGGTCTTTTGTGATTCCATACAAATTTTAGGATTATGTGTTTTAGTTCTGTAAAAATGCTGGTGGTATTTTGAAAGGGATTGCATTAAATCTGTAGATTGTTTTGGGAAGTATGGACATTTTAACAATATTTGTTATCCCAGTCCATGAGCATGGAATGAATATTTTCTATTTGTATCATCTTCAATTCCTTCATCAATGTTTTATGGTTTTCAGAGTGCTATTCTTTCACCTCCTTGGTTAAGTTTATTCCTAGGTGTTTAATTCATTTTGGTGCAGTTGTAAATAAGATTGTTTTCTTAATTTCCCTTTCTGCTGCTTTATTATTAATTCTATAGAAATGCAATGAATTTCTGTATATTGACTTTGTATCCTGTGACTATCTGAATTCTATCAGTTCTAGTAGTTTTTGATGGAGTCTTTAGGGTATTTTGTATGTAATATGTCATTTGCAAACAGTGAAAATTTTACTTGTTCCTTACCAATTTGGATGCCTTTTATTTCTTTTTCTTGTCTGATTGCTATAGCTAGGATATCTAGTACTATGTTGAATGCAAATGGTGAGAGTAGACATCCTTGTCTTGTTCCTGATCTTAGGGAAAAACTATGTTTTCCACCAGTGGGTATGATGCGAGTTGTGGGTTTTTCATATATGGCCTTGATTATGCTGAGGTATGTTTTCTCTAAATCTACTTGGTTTTAGGTTTGTTTTTTTTTTTTAAATCATGAATAGATGTTGTATTTTGTCAAATGCTTTTTCTGCATTTACTGAAATGATCATATGGTTTTTATCCTTTCTCTTATTGATGTGATGGATCATGTTGATTGGTTTGCAGATATTGAATCACCCTTGCATCCAAGGAATAAATCCCACTGATAATAGTGAATGATTACTTTTAAGGTATTGTTGGATTTGGTTTGCTAATATTTTGCTGAGGATTTTTGTACTTATGTTAATGAGAGAGATTGGCCTGTACTTTTCTTTCTTTCTTCTTTTGTAGTGCTATTTTACTTGGTTTTGGTATCAGCGTAATGCTGGCCTCATAGAATGAATTTGGAAGCTTTCCTTTCTCCTCTGTTTTTTTGGAATAGTTTGAGAAGAGTAGGTATTAACTCTCTTTAAATGAATTTACCTGTGAAGTCATCTAGTCCTGGACTTTTATTAGTTGGGAGGTTTTTATTACTACTGAAATTTCATTGCTGGTAATAGGTCTGTTCAAATTTTCTTTTTCTTTCTAATTCAGTTTGGGGAGGTTGTATGTTTCTAGGAATTTATCTACTTCTAGGTTGTCTAATTTTTTGGCATACAACTCTTTTATAATATTTTCTTACAATCCTTTATATTTTGTGGTGTCAGTTGTTATTTCTCCTCTTCAATTTATTATTGTGTTTATTTGAATCCTATATCATGTTTTTTTGATGAGTCTGTCTAAATGTATATCAATTTTTTTGACCTTTTCAAAAAAACATCTGGTTTCACTAATCTGTTCTATTTTCTTAGTTTCTATTTCATTGTTTCTTCTCTAATCTTTATTGTCTTCCTTCTACTGTTTTGGGACTTGGTTTGCTCTTTTACTAGCTTCTTTACGTGTAGGATTAAGGTGTTTTTTTTTTTTTGAGATTTTTCTTATTTCTTAGGTAAGCCTGTATTGCTATAAACTTCCCTCTTAGAACCAATTTTACTGCATTCCAAAGATTTTGGACCTTAGTGTTTTCGTTTTCATCTGTCTCCATGTATTTTTTTTAAATTTCTTCTTTGATTTCTTGCTTGATCCATTCATTATTTAGTAACATATTATTTAACCTCCTTATATTTGTGCTCATTCCAGATTTTTTCTTGTGGATGATTTCTAGTTTCATTGTGTGTGATCAGAAAAGTTGCATGGTATGACTTCAATTTTTTTGAATTTGTTGAGACTTGTTTTGTGGTCTAATATGTGATTTATTCTGGAGAATGTTCCATGAGCACTTAAAAGAATGTGTATCTTGCTGTTTTAGGCTGGAACATTCTGAATATATCTGTTAAGCCAATCTGGCCCAGTGTGTCATTCAAAGCCCCTGTTTCCTTGTTGATTGTCTGTTTGGACGATCTGTCCATTAATCTAAGTGGGATGTCAAAGTCTTCTACTATTATTGTATTGCTATCAATTAGTTCTGTTGTTTGGTTTTCACTGTTCTGTGTATTTGGGTGCTTTATTGTTGGGTGCATAAATATTTACAGTTGTTATATCTTCTTGTTGGATTGTTCCCTTTATGACTATATGGTGTCTTTCTTTGTCTCTTGTTATAGTCTTTGTTTTAAAGTCTATTTTGTCCAATGTAAGTATTGCTACCTCAAGTTTCTTTCACTTGAATTTGCATTATAAATGCTTTTCCATCCCTTCACTTTTATTCTGCATATGTCTAAAGGGTCTCAAATGAGTCTCTTGTAGGCAGCATATAGATGGGTTTTGCTTTTTTATTCATTCCATAATCCTATGTCTTTTGATTGGAGTTTTTAGTCCATTTACATTCAAATTAATTATTGATAGATATGTATATATTGTTAGTTTGTTATTGTTTTGTGGTTGTTTTTTGTACTTTCTCTCCAGTCCTTTCCTCTCTTGCTGTTTTTCATGGTTTGTTGGCTTTTTTAGTGACATACATAGATTCCTTTCTCTTTATTCTTTGCATATCTATCGGTGGGTTTTTGATTTGTGGTTACCATTCAGTTTATATATAACATCTTCTGTATATAGCAGTCAATATTAAGTTGATGACCGCTTAATTGTGAACCCATTCTTTAGTCCTCTCACCCTCCACATTTTAGGATATCGTATCCTGTTTTACATCCTTTTCATTTTGTGAATCCCTTGACTGATTTTTACAGATATGCTTATTTTTACTATTTTTGTGCTTGCAACTTTTTCTACTCTCAGTTATGGTCTTTGCACTTGAAAAGTCCCCTTTAATATTTCTTGTAGGGCTGGTTTAGTGGTCATGAAGTCCTTTAGTTTTTGTTTGTCTGAGAAACTTTTTATCTCTATTCTGAATGATAGCCTGGCTGGATAGAATATTCTTGGCTGCAGACTCTTCCCGCTCAGTACTTTGAATAGATCATGCCACTCCCTTCTGGGCAATAAAGTTTTGCCCGAAAAATCCACTGATAGCCTTACAGGGTTTCACTTATATGTAACTGTCTTCTCCTGCATTAATTTTTTTTTTATCATGACTTTTTGCCATTTTAATTACTGTGTGTTTTGGTGTGGACTGCCTTGGGTTGATTTTATTGGGGGGGGGTCTCTGTGCCTCCTGGATCTAGATTTATGCTTTATTTCCCAGATTAGGGAAGTTTTCAGCTATTTTTTCTTCAAATAAATTTTTAGTCCCCCTTTTTCTCTCTTCTTTCTGTGATCCCTGTCATGCAAATGTTATTGTGCTTGATGGAGTCACTGAGTTCTCTAAATCTATTCCCATTTTGCATAATTCCTTTTTCTTTCATTTGTTCAGCTTGATTACTTTCCATTATTCTGTCTTCCAGGTCATTATTTTGTTCCACTGTTTCCTCTAGCGTGCCATTTATTCCATCAAGTGTATTTTTAATTTCATTTATTTTGTTCTTCATCTCTGATTGGTTCTTTTTTTTATCTCTTTATAATGGTCTCACTGATCTCCTCCACTCTTTTCTCAAGTCCAGTGAGTATCTTATGATCATTACTTTAAATTCTCTATTGGGAATATTGTATCTGTTTCACTTAGATCTCTTACTATGGTTTTGTCCTGTTCTTTCATTTGGGACATATTCCTCCATCTCTTCATATTGTCTACCTCTCTGTGTCTGTTTCTATGTGTTAGGAAAGTCAGCTTTGTCTCCTGTTCTTGAAGGTAATGGCTTTATGAGGAAGATATCCTGTAGTGCCCTGCACTGCAGTGTCTCCTGTTCCCCAGGACCTAGCATTTCAGAGAGTGTCTCCTATGTGTGCTGTCTGTGCCATGCTGTTGAGTCCTGGCTACTTTTTTCTTTAGTCCATTTGTCTGCCATGGCTCTCTATGCTTGTTGTGGGCAGTGTTTGGTCCCCAGCCAGGTGGGGCACATTTTAATAAAGTGTGCTCTGGTCTGTTTGGAAATGAGGATTGTCATTTACAAAACTGAGGTCCAGTAAAACACATGGGCCAGGAAATGAGGTGTTGGTAGGGTTCCACTGGTCTTCTGGGGGAAGGGGTTTGCAGCACCAGGGAAAGCATGACTGGGAAGGGTAGATCTGCTGAAGTGTGGGGCCAGGCCTTGGTGTACAAGTTAGGTAGTGAATGTTGACACTGCACTGGTTCCTGCAGGTGTCCACATGTTTATACTGGGGGCTGGGGGAGGAAAACAGTGCCACCAGTTCCTTTTCTGGAGGGGTCTCCCCAGATGCCTGCCTCTCTGGGGCATGCTCTAAGATGAGTAAATGACTTTCCCTCCAGTCTGTCCTAAAAATTTTTCACATTTTATTTTATTTTATTCATTTTTAAATATTTATTTATTTATTTTGAGAGAGAGCACACATACAAGCAGGGGACGAGCAGAGAGAGAGAGAGAGGGAGAGGGTGAGAGAGAGAGAGAGAGAGAGAGAGAGAGAGAGAGAGAATGAATGAATCCCAAGCAAGCTCCATGCTTAGCATGGAGCCTGATGCAGGGCTCAATCTCATGACCCTGGGACCATGACCTGAGCTGAAATCAAGAGTCAGATGGTTAACCGATTGAGCCACACAAGTGCCTCTGCCCCAAACATTTTTCAAACTGCTTTATCTCTTCTGGCTCTTTGTCATGCTGTCTCTTTAAGGGTGAGAACTCCACTTCTTAATGCCATCCAGGTTCTCCCAGAGTAGAACCCTCCAATTTTTAAAATTCCAGCCTTTGTCTCACTGGTTGTAAGAACTCATGAGATTTGGTCCCTCTTGCTTTCCAAGATAAACGTTATAGGGATTCATCTTCCCCATTCAGTCTCCCCAGTGAAAGTCTGTTTTTCACCTTTCTCTGCACTATTGGCTCCCTCCCCACTGTGGATGGATACGGTCTGTTTCACTCCCAAATCTCATCTTCACCTTTCTTACTTTCTTCAATGTGGCTTTTCTCTACCTTTAGTTGTGGAGTTTGTTCTGCCAGTCTCTGGGTCATATTCTGGGTTATTTATGCCAATGTGAATGTTATCTAGTTGTATGAGATGAGGCAAGTTTAGGATTCTTCTACTCCACCATCTTCCCTGCCTCCTCCAGCCCATCTAGTGTATTTCTTGTCTCGGTTATTGAGTTCTTCATCTCTGATTGGTTCTTTTTATGTTTTATGTCTCTTTGTTAAGGGTTTCACTGCAGTCCTCCACTCTTTTCTCAATCCAGTGAGTATCTTTATGACCTTTACTTTAAATTTTCCATCAGACATATTACTTATCTACATTGTTTAGGTCTCTTGCTGTGGTATTTGGGACATAATCTTCTGTCTCCTCATTTTATCTAGCTCTCTGTTTCTATGTATTAGTCAACTATATCTTCTGCAGTGCACTGTCCCCTGTTCACTAGAATCTGATGTTTCAGGGATGTCTCTTATGCGTTGCATGAGTACCCTACTATTGTGGCTGAGCCGCTTTTGCCTTCATCCCTGTTGTCTGCAGTGGCTCTCTTTGCCTGTTGTGGGCAACATTTGGTCCCTGTGTTGTCAGTAAGTCATCATGAGTTTGAGTTGAGTCAGACCAGGCATTTGCCTGAGATGTGTGGCACCAAACTACGGGGTGCTTTCCCTGTGTTGTGCCCTGAGAAGTTTTGTTGGTGGGTGCAGCCTGAAGTCAGACCACATGTCTGCCCCAGCCCACTAGTGGGGCCTCAGTTGGACTGGTGTGTGTGTGTCATGTGTTGTTATCCTCCCTTCTCTCCAGGGTAGGAGTTACTTTGGAGTGGTGCTGGCCCCTTTCACGGCTGCTTGTACCCTGCCAGCCTTGTGGCACTGCTTTGGATAAACTCTAGCCAATGTCCTATTGGAGGGGCAGGTCTTCAGGAGACACAGGGACCAAAGCATGCCAGGTTGGAAGGTGCAGATCTGCAGAAGCACACGGGGCAGAGTGAGTGGTGTTAGCAAGTTAGATGGACGGTGTTGTTGCTTGGCTGGTTACCACAGGGGTCTATGTGTTTAGGTGATGGTAGGAAGTGGAGATAAATGGCATCTGCCAGCTCCTTTTTTCCTGGAGAAGTCTCCCAAAGATCTTTGCCCCTCCAGCACGTGCTCTGAGATTAGTGAACAAATTTCTCTCCTGTATACCCCAGGCATTTTCAGAAGTGCTCCTCCTATGCCGTATCTCCATGGGGCTGTTTGTTGTACTATCTCTTTAAAGTCAGGGACTTAGTTTCCTCTCACCCTCTCTGCTTTCCCAGAGCTGAGCCTGCTGATTTTTAAAGTTCAAGATGTTAAGCCCCACTGATTATAAAAGCCCATGAAATTCAGCTCCTCTGGTTTTCAAAGCCAAATGTTATGGGGATTTGTCTTCTTCCTGTAGGCTCTCCATGCCTGGGATGCCTGGAGTGGCTCTCTCCCCTCTCCATACCTGTGGTATCTCTCCTTCCTATAGACTGCCCCATGGGTCCATTTAGCTCCTGGCCACATCTCTGCCCTTCCTACCCTCTTTGATATGGCTCTTCTATACACTGAGCTGTGGAGAGTCTGTTCTTTCCCTCTTTGGGTTGTTTTCTGGTTTTTTTTACATCGATATGGGTGTTATCTAGTTGTATCTGTGGCATGAGGTGAGCTTAGGATCCTCCTACTCTGCCATCTTCCCAGGAAGACTTCCATATATATATTAAGAAGCACTTTCAGAAATAACTCCTGGTAGATCTGGGCCTGGTTCTCTCTGGGTTGTGATCTTCAACTCTGGCTGTAACTAACAAGTGTGTAAAACTGCAGCTGCTCTAGTTCACACAAGACTCATCTACTCACAATTTCTAGGCATGAGGCTCTGGTATTGGTAATAAAAACGCTCCCCAGGTAATTTTAATGGCAGCAAAGTTTGATGTACATTGTATCAGGGGGTGGTATGCCAGGAAAATTTAAGTTCATCTGGTCTCTTAGCCTCGACAGGCAAACAGGGAGCCAGAATCTGCAGGTATTAGGCAGGACCGTGCAATTATAAAAAATCTGTGAGGATGGCAAGATCTCCCTCAAAGAGCCCACTGGATTCCATCCTGTCTTCCCTCCTGTGTATCATGGAGGTATTCATGGGCATTTGGAAGCTTGGACATGCTTCTGTGTAATTCCCCATCTCTGTCTTCCTGTGCAGTGAGGTGTCTTCTTTAAGTACATTAAAGGAATGTTGTCCACCACCTTTCTGTCACTTGCACACTGTCACAGATAGAGAAAATATTTGAAACATTAGAACTGTGACAGAATGAGATTTTCTTTCCTTTACTCACTTCTTTACTTCTATTCCTTACCCCTGTAGGATATGGGAGCCTTGCTAAAAGTAAGGAGTTGATTGTTAGCACAATAATATATTTATGTTTTGTTGTGAGAGGCAGCTAACAATAGCAAAAAGAAGAATTGTTTGTCCTTATAAACATTCCACTCTGAAGACTCTGACTTTATTTCTTATGATGGATTACATGTACATGCCCTCCAGACAACACGGACATGAATAACAATATTGAAGATTTATGAAAGAAGCAGTGATTTGTTGGCTAAATGTTTCCAATAATTACTTCCATTTTTAATACATGTTCTTAAAAATAACTTGTAACATTAAAAAAAAATAACTTTAATAATACATACTTACTGAAGGAAAATCAGAAAATACAATAGAAAAAAACGCTATAATCAGAAAAAAATGGTTAATATTCTTCCATGTTGAGAGCCTTCTAGAAGCATCTTTGCAAATGTACATTTGCATACATGTTTTTTGACAGGTTCTCTGTACCAGGCCTGAATTATTTTCAACCAGCTATATTCCTTCTTCTCTCTATATATGAAGGATGGGATGTCCAGTGCAGACAGCACTTCCTGTGTTCCTCCATTACCATATCATCTAGCTTTCATCAAGGCTTGGCCAATGAGAAACCTTCATGAGTTTGGAGGCAGGAAGAAAAGGAGAAGCCAGTATGTTTTAGCCCCTTCTCTCTGCCTTGAGCAACACCTCCTCCAGTTTCTGTGTCACAGGACTGATAATGTCCTAATTTCCATCAGCCGACCTTGGTCTTTAGGCTATACTATTACCACCTTCCCTTTGTCCTTATAGCCTAGGGTCTGGGTAGTGGTTTCCTGCTCTTGCTAATATGTCAGCTCATTTCCCCCTGATTTCTCAACTATTTCATCACCTGCATATCCAGTTCTCTGATTTAAATTTAAATTCTTTTAAATGCTAGTGTGATTCCTGTGCACCTGGATGGATATTGATGGCTATAGGTTGATAGTGATATAAAAGGAATATTACACTTATATAAGGAAATATCACAATTGAATTCTGTATTTAATCACAACTGGCTCTGACTAGTTGAAGTTCATTAAAGACTATGAACTTTGACCCTGGAACTAATTGAAGACCCTGATCAGTGAGCTGTGGGGTTTGTTGTTATCAATTGTTTACAGGCAGTGGACTCATTTTCAGTGCTTATTTAGTAGATTTTTTTTTTTTTTGCATTTAAAACACCTCATTCTCCCCTGTCAACACACTGCTCAATTGCTCAATGATTTCTTTACTACCTTAGGATCCCCCGCCTGGGAAGATTATAGACACAACTTGTTTTTTGTTTTTTGTTTTTCTTTTAAGGCTCTGGTAGTCTTTGTTTTATTGTTTGACACTAAAATCCTATTTTACAATATGCCTTTTCCTCTGTTCAGTATTTTATGACTTACCACAACAAATGTATTTGTAACATTTCAATGCTGTAATTTCCACATTGCTAAACATTTAGTTTGTTTCAAGTTTTTTTGCTTGCTGTGATTAACACGTTCACAGTTAAGTATCTGAAACTATTTTCAATTATTCAAGTTGTAAACTTTTTGAGCAACTTTTTACTAAAGGGTTCAAAAGACTTCTCCTTTGAGATGCAAGCTCAGAGAGAGTAAGAACTGACTGACAGAAAAGCTAAATGGAAAATAAACAGTAGTGGTTATCTTCAGTGATCTTTTATTATTCATCTACTCCCTTATCCCTTTGTTAAGGTGTCCAACCATGCTCAACTCAGTCGACATGTCTCAGTGGAAGCTGATTTCACCCAAGCTCCAGGGTAGGTCTGTGTTTAAACCTACCCTCCTTGCCTAAGATTGGTTTAGAAATTGTCAGATGACTCAATCTGTGCCAATAAGCATCCAGGAGAGGTTTGCTAAAGATGATGGGGAAAGTGCATTCTTCCTAATCTGGGAGTTTTCTGTTTTCTTCTGGTTGTTGTGTGGCCCAGAAGTTCTGTATTCATTTCATATCCAGCCTCAGTAGGAAGCCACACATACCAGAGGGAGAACAGCAGGGAGCCAGAGACACAGATAATGTCAACTCTGAAATCTGTTCAGTCTTCTAGACTTCCAGTCATGCAAGCCAGGAGACTTTCTTACATTTGAAGACAGGTTGAATTTTTCTGGTATTTCTTGATCAAAGAATCCAAATTTGTAAAGTAAATTAGCAAAATAAGTACTAGAGATAAGTGCTAGTGCTAATATTTAAAAATGAAGAGAAAGAAAATGAAGAAAAAAATCTAAGTGATTATATGTCAACTAATTTTAAGCATTATTTTTATATCTGACCAAAAAATTAGAGACACATTGATTCAGAATAGATATATTTATTTTTAACAAGTGTGGTTCTGGCATATATGTCTGTTGATATTTTTTTTAATAATTTTTTTCATGTGTATTTATTTTTGAGAGACAGAGAGAGCATGAGTGGAGAAGGGGCAGAGAGAGAGGGAGACACAGAATCTGAAGCAGGCTTTGAGCTGTCAGTACAGAGGCCGATGCGGGGCTCAAAACCTTGAACTGTGAAATCATGACCTGGGCTGAAGTCAGATGCTTGAACTGTCTGAGCCACCCAGGTGCCCTTATGTCTGTTGATATTTTTATTTGTGTTGGCAAATAAGATGAAAGTGAAACAGCTTTGATGTATATTAGAACTTCGTTGGTTCATCAAAGGGATGAGAGACTTTTTGCTTAATTGGATGATACTTTTAGAATACTGGAATAATATTTCCTCAATTTTGTGTGTATGTGTTCTTTACAATGTAATGGCTACATTATGTTATGATGCCTTTAAATTTGATGTATGTTAACATTTTATCTATCATGTTAAGTCTAGACCTCAGGTTCTCTATTGTCGTAAATAATTTTATTGAAACACAGCTGTGTCATTTATTTACATACTGTCTGTGTCTGCTTTCTCACTGTCACAGCAGTGTTGAATAGTTGCGACAGAGATCTTGTCCTGTAAAGTCTAAAATAGTGCTTACTATCTGACCTTTTATAGAAAATGTTTGCTGAATCTTGGTCTTGGATGATCAACAAAAGAGTAAATCAAACCCTGATCTACCTAGTAGAACAGCTGAAGTCAATAGCCACATTGGCCAACTCCTGCGTTAGTGTCCTTCCTTTGTCTCACACCAGCCCCCTCCCCCTGCCCTGTTGTCCCTTCCTATGCTGATCAGCTGACACTGGTTAAATCTGGGGCTTGGAGGAAGAAGGGGAAACATTTTTCAACTCCAACTTTGTCTGTTTAAAAGACATTTGCCTTAATGCAGTTCTTCTAGTGTTGCAAGTGCTTCATATTTTACTATTTTATCACTATGATTTCATACTTTTGTAAATAAAATACTTATTTTTAATATCTCTTTATTTCTTTCTGAATAAATATAAACTTAGTTGGCTGTGAGCCACACTATATGTCAGATATGGACAGATATGGTCCAACATGAGTTCCAAAGATTTATGATTTTAACAAGAGTAGTATTGTGAAGCTATGTGTAACAAGAGATCTTTGGGCTATTGAAACCACAAGTAGCTTGCTGTCCCTGGAGAGACCACTGACTTGACCAACGACTTGACCTTCGTTATCCCAGTGTGTCTCACCTGCGTAGAGTTACCAAGGGTATTTGTTAAAATGGATTTTACACATAAAATGTAGATTTACAAAGGCTCATTGAATCAGAACTTGTGGGACATAGGGCCTATGAACTTGTAGCAAGTATGTTTAATCAAATATTAAGAAATCATCGTGACTTTCCATGTGACATTGGATAGTCTTTGGGCCTCATTTTATAAAATGAAGGGTTTAGGTTCTATGATTTTATGTAATATATTAAGATTGGTTGTTTTTTCATAGTGCAGGAGACTCTAACGTGAAGGGGGCAGAAACAATAATTATTCCTTTAACTCTGTTGTTTGTTTAAAAATACACACACACATCCCTTTGTGCTGAAAGCATTCTAATGCACGCACTTCTCTTGCCATGTGTTTTTGGCAATGGGAGGCATTTATGGCAGGACTCCTGTTTATACACAAACTCTCGGGCATCAAATGGAGCATCCAGACATGTTCTAGATGAAAGCATCCACCCTGTACCTGCTGCATTAGCTGGTGCAATAGTGGAAAAGCCTCATGGGACACCATAAAGATGGAGTGTGCTATCTGATGGGCGCTGCAGATGTGCTCAAGGTTGTCACAGTGAACCATGCAGGTGGCTTGCTTCAACTGAGTGCGCCAGATGCATATCCTTACAAAAGGTTTCTGCTACCAGCGATGAGTCAGATTGGTGACATGGGAAATAAACAACACCAAGACTCTCACTCAGCTTGTGTTTACTGACCAATTTCCACTCTCTCTCTCTCTCTCTTTTCTACAGGAACTCCACAAGTTGCTTGGTGGCCAAAAGTTTGGTAGTTTCTATAAATACTTTAAGATCAGAAAGTGTAGGAAGATATCCACAAATTAATGTCATGGTAGCTAGCTAAGAAGCAAAAGTTGAACTACAGAAATTATGTTCCCATTATAATATTTCCAAATAGATAAAATTGCCTCTTTAATGTCTTTGTAGTACAATGTGGGTCATCTTGCTAAGCCATCTTTTATAGAATGTTTACTTTTCATGTTTCACTTCTTGCTGCTTAGGCCTGTACAACCTCTTCTTCTATGCCTGCTGTTTTCCTGGATGTTTTAGCAGGAACACCTTAACTCAAATATGACAAAACCTCTGTCTGCCTGCCAATGGAAAATCAGTTGCCACAAGGCAGACATGTGGTAAAAGGAAGGCAGAAAAGAACTTGGACTCCTAGGTTGCTCTTAAATTACTGCCAGCTTGCACTCAAACTTTTCCAGGAACAGATTGTGGAAAAGACTTGGTGTGTGTTCTTGCCGATGAGCATTTCACAACATAGTCTCCACGTACCAAGCCTGCTTCCGTGCAGATCGAAGCAGAGTCTGGTGGCGAATGGGGAGTTGGCGACCTCTCCTCTGTCCACATGAATACTCCTCACTGCCCTCTTCATTAAGATTCAGAGAATCCAAGATGAAGGAAGATGGAATGAATTCTGAGATCCTAAAAAAGAATTTTCCAGATAGAAAAAGATTTCTAAGGTACTGTTAAAATTAGGAACATTTTCTAAGTAATAATACCTAAAACAAATTAGGTACATTGGTTTGCTAGGGCTGCCATACCAAATACCACGGACTAAATGGCTTAGCAACAGGAATTTCTCACAGTTGTGGAGGCTTTGAAGTCCACAATCAAGGTGTCAGGTTTGGTGTCTCCTGAGACCTCTGTCCTCAGCTCGCAGATAGATGCTTGTCTACTCCGTGTGTCCTCACATGGTCATTCCTCTGTGCAAGTGCATCCTTGTTGTTTTCTCTTTTTGGGTGTCCAAATTTCCTTCTCTCATAAGGACACCAGTTACATGGGGTTAGAGCCCAGTCCATTGGCCTCATTCTAACTTAATCACCAATTTGAAGGCCCAATCTCCAAATATAGTCACATTTAGAGGTACTAGAGGTTAGGGCTTCAACACATGAATTTTGGGGGATAAAATTTAGCCCATTACACTAACCCAGATTACTAGTAGCCCATGAAAAAGATCTAGCACAGAATGATCTTGACTTTCTAATAATACCCAATTTGTTTTTGGCTTTTCTAATAAGCCAAATGTACAGGATTTGAAAAGTCAGCCTTATTTCTTTTTTTTTTACTCTGACTCCATGGGCTGCATTTGTTGATAAACTTCCGCCTTGCCGTGTTTATTTGATGAGTTTCCTTTTTGCAGCTTTCCTAGAGTAATTGGAAGTGACACACTTGCATCCACTGACTGTTCTTTTGTCCTACCTCAGCTGTCTTTCCTGTGGTCACACCTGTGACCTCATCCACATCAGTAATGAATACTGCTGAAATCTTGACTCCTTGCATCCACTAGTCTATTATAGACATCTCATTCAGTGATTCTTTGACCTTATTGAGATCTTTAGCCCATTGGCCTTACTCATTAACAGTCCTCCCTTCCACCTCCACCAGGTTTCTCTTCCTTTCCTATCCGGCTTAAGATTCTAAGATCCATCACTAGAATTACCGTTGTTCCCTTTCTCCCTCCAGGGTTGATAGAATTACAATACTGGTAAAACCAAATCCTCTGTTTCCTGCTTGCCTTTCCCCCTAGCAGCTATAGAAAAATGAAACTTTTTTTGGGGCGCCTGGGTGGCTCAGTCGGTTAAGCGTCTGACTTCGGCTCAGGTCATGATCTCACGGTCCGTGAGTTCGAGCCCTGCGTCGGGCTCTGTGCTGACGGCTCAGAGCCTGGAGCCTGTTTCAGATTCTGTGTCTCCCTCTCTCTCTGACCCTCCCCCGTTCATGCTCTGTCTCTCTCTGTCTCAAAAATAAATAAACATTAAAAAAAATTTTTTAAAAAATGAAACTTTTTTTTACTGTTTTCACTTCAGAGTCCTAGCATGTAGAAAGAATAATCCTCTCTACCAAAGATGTCCATGTCTCAAATCAGAGAAGGTGATATGATGTGATGACTGAGGCATGGCAGAGTAGGAGACGTGGCAGTGAAAATAGGTCAAAAATTTGATGCTACACTGTTAGCTTTGAAGGGGGGGGGGTGGGGGGAGGGATCATGATCAAAGAATTCAGGCAGCCTCTAGAAGCTGGAAAATGCAAGGAAATAGATTTTCTCCTAGAGCTTCCAGAAGGAGTGTGGTCTTGCTGACATGTTGATTTTAGCCCAGTGAAACCCATTTCAGAGTTTTGACCTCTAGCACTTAAGATAATAAATTTGTGTTAAGCTACTATGTAATTTGTTACAGCAGCAATAAGAAACCAGTTCAAAGAACAAACCTCAAATGGCCACTGAACACCGTGTGACATTTGTACCTTCCAGTATGCTTGGTTTTGTATTCTCCAAAATAGAGTTCTTTTCTATTCTCCAAAATAGGAGTTCTTCCCACCTTAGCAGCTAACATTGCCTTGTATTTCATTGAGAACCTGACTCCCATTATAACTGATACATGTATTTACTTGCTCAACTCCTTGTATATATAATCAATGTCCCAACCTCATTGCCACATCCTCACTGCCACATTTTTGGCCCCTGGCCATGCCACTATCTTCAAGGAAAAAGGATGGAATAAGAAGAGGAAAATCAACATTCTATTTAAAAAATTAATTTAGCTTAATTTAATTTAATTTTAGAGAGCATGAGCAGGGGAGAGGGGCAGAAGGAGAGAGAGAGAATCTCAAGCAGGCTCCATGCTGATTGTGGAAGCTTGATCCCAGGACCCTGGGATCATGACCTGAGCTGAAATCAAGAGTCAGAGGCTCAACCAGCTGAGCCACCCAGGCACCTCAACATCCTACTCTTCAATGTTAATTGAGTGTCTGCCTGTGTTATAACATATCTGTAGTATGTAAACCCAAGCTTCTTCATATTTGTATGCAAAGAACAATTCCTGCTTTAATATTAAAACTTATTTTTTAATTATAGTCCAAAGAAGTGGTGCTTTTGTGTTAAAGAATTACTTCCTGGACAAAGACATTACAAAAAATATGAATATAACAAATTCTTTCCTTTCGGGCCCTCACAGATTGTGGTGTTGCCATGGGTCACTGCCCTGTCTGGTATTACTGGTATTGTACAAACAAGTCATATCCAAAGTCTCACTTCTGCAGAGATATACCTGATGTGAGGATCTACATCTTTGATATGGAATGGAAGAAGGCAAAAGTGATGAGTTTTTACACCATGGCCACATGGTGTCAGATGAATATGAACAGCTCTCTGTTTTGAAGCCCTGGAGGCTTCCTCTGTGCCAACAAGTACATGGTGAAAAGTTGTGCAAAGATGGCTTTCACATTCAAGCACGCCTCCACCCCTTCCAAGTCATCCATATCAACAAGATGTCGTCTCCTGCTGGGACCATACAGACAGGTATGTGGGGTGCCTTCAGAAACCCCCAGGGCACAGTAGCTAGAGTCCATAATGATCAAGTCATTATGTCCATCCTTACCAAGCTGAAGAATAAAGAACATGTGGTTGAGACCCTACATAGGGCCAAATGCAAGTTCCCTGGCTGCCAGAAAAATCACATCCCCAAGAAGTGGGGCTTTACTAAATTTAATGTAGATGAATTTGAAGACATGACGGCTGAAAAGTGGCTCATCCCAGATGACTTTGGGGTCAAATACATCCCTCATGATGGCTTCCTGGACAGATGGGAGGCCCTGCACTCATGGGAAACTTGGCACTGCCCACTTATTCATGCCCACAGATAAATCCTATTTCCTGTTAAAAAAAAAGGATATATCCAACGATAATCAGTGACTTGAACTCTTTACCATAATGACAAGCATAAGTCAACATAATACCTGTACCTGTTACATTAATTTTGGGGTTTTTTATTGCTTTTAATCATAATTTAAAAAATTTATTAATGATTTTTATAGGGTATATAAGTGCATATATGTAGTTTGAAAAGCAACAGATGAACACATGTATATATATATAACTGTGCATATACATATATATGTATATATTAAAAATTTTATAAATTAATAAATATGTATATGTGTGTATGTGTATACACACACACACACACACACACACACATCTAGTTTAAGAGAGAAATTTTGAAGATTCTCTGTGTTTCTACCTCATGGCAACTTCACTTCATCCAGGTTAACCACTGTCCTGAAATTTGTGATAATATTTTCCTTTTCTTTATAGTTTTACCACCTGTACAAAATGTGACCAGACATCTAGTTCACCTAAGACAATCCTGGTTTAAGAATGTTATCCCTGAGTAATTATTAACAGTATTCCTTTTTACTGTCAAACATCCTGTTTTGGATGATCTAAATTATATATGGACACAGACTTTATGTGTAGATTGCTATACAGTGGGTTACTTAGTTTAGAAACTCAGTGGCAAAGAAGAAATCTAATTTTGTAAGAAAAGGGCATTATTTCCATAGTTAGATAAAGACTCCCAGAGAGTCTTGAGGTCATGATTTGGCTTCAGTGTGTATGAAATTTCAGAAGTGCATCTTTTGGAGAAGTCAGTGGAAAAAGCAGTTAGTTACTTTTGAGGAACATAGGGCTTATCATTGTCTAGGCATTTGCTAGGCTAAGTGCGGGTCAGGTTGTTAATCATATTTTTAAATTCTCTTTTAAAATTATTTTTAATATGTATTGAGGAATAATATATCTACCATAAACTACATGTATCTTAAATATATACCTGAGGAATTTTAATATCCAACATATTCCTGTATCCATCACCCAGATCAAGATATAGACACTTCTAGCCCCAGAAGACTCCCTCATGCCTCCTCCCACTCAGTAGCCCCTCTCAAAGATGGCTATTCTGCTTATAAGCAGTGATTAGTTTTATCTGTTTTTGAAATTCATATAAATGAATTTGTCTAGCTGCTTTTGCTTACTGATCACATCTTTGAGACTCATGTGCTAGATATCAGTTTATTCTTTTTCTTGCTGTGTAGTATTCCATTGTATGACTACACCACAATTTTTTTAATGCATTCTACTGTTGATGGACTTTTATTTTTAGTATTTCCAACTTGTTCGCTCTTATAAATGAGTACCAATTTCAGTACATCATCAGCAAAAAAAGAATTCCAACTCTTCTATATCTTCATTTTATTTTGTATTGTCACTCTTAATTTTAACCACTCATAATTTTTTCAACAACGATATCTCAAAAGCCCAGTGAATTATAAAATTCATAAAAGGAATTCCTTAAAACAAAATGAATCCCTCAAATGTTGTTAGTCACATTATCAATTATTTTCAAAATTTTACTGTTTCAGAAATTTTGATCAAAATTTTGTTGAGAATTATATATAAAGATATTTACTAGAAAGGAAGAATAAATAAAGGAATAATGTGTTTGCTGAGTTTGAATCATAACTTTTTTATAAGCCTATGTTAATCTATGGACCACGTTGTGTCCCCTCAAGATTCATATATTGAAGTTCTAACCTCCAGTGTAACAGTATTTGGAGATGGGACCTTTGGGAGATAATTAGGTTTAGATAGGTCTGGAGGGAAGGGCCTTCCTTCATGATGAGATTAGAGCTCTTATAAGAAGAGACACCAGAGGGCTTGCTCTCCCTCTCTCTCTGTCATGTGAAGACACAGTGAGAAGGCAGCTGTATGTAGCCAGGAAGAGACCTCTCACCTGTAACTGAATCTGCTGGAACCTTGATCTTGGACTTCCCAGCCCCCAGCACTGTGAGGAATGTCTGTTTCTTAAACCACCAAGCCTGTAGTATTTTGTTCTAGCAGTCCAAACTAATACATTAAAAACTGATGTTCTACCACATGACTTCATAGAAGATGTTGCATAGACAAATATGTTTAGAATTTTCTCATATAACAGGTATGATTATTTCCAAATGATCCATCATTAACAGGAGTGTGAAGAAGCATTTCTCTTTCCAATTTCTTGATTATACTGAATTCTACTTGGCCACAGACAAAAAGGTAATTCCATAGTATTTAAAAGTAGGCCAAGAGAAGGTAACATTCCTGTGACAGATCATTAGGCCAAGGAGTCTGTCTCAGGGAAAGAAATGTAAACAATAATTGACTGTAGAAAAATAAATACTAATGATTTTAGAAAAGAAAAAAGTTGGAGAAAAATTGGGAGACCAGCAGTTTTGATTGTCTTGCCGAAAAATCATTTAGCAAAGTCTTGGGAGTGAATTCAAGAAAGCTCAGAATGGCTGTGAGCCCAATGAAAAGATACTATTTCTGTGTAATCAGATTAAGCTTGTTACTATTTCAGTGCAAATTCTGAAATGGGAAACTAAAAGGATTTCTATTTGAGACATCAAGTGCTGGCAATGGAAGCTGAACTAATCTCAAGCGGAGTAACTATAGAAAGTCATTCTGAAAAAGGATTTATTTTCTCACTGAAAAGATGTGCTGAAAGAGAGGACCTGCCTTTGACTAGGGATAGAAACAGAGAAAATGTAGATAAAAATTCAGGAGATAATTATACTATTTAAATCAAGACCACTGTATTTAATTAATTGACATAGCACACATTGATAATCTACCATGTGCCAAGTATTGTGCTATGTAGTAAGGTATATGTGTTTAGAATCATTAGGTGATTAACTCAGGTGCTTAGAGTTACTTGAGAATATGTACTACATTCCCTGGGAGACCTGCATTCATCCTCAGAGTCAGACATATCTACACCTATTCGCAATACTTGTGGGGGACCTGATCAGGCATAGAGTTACATGAGTGATCAAATTGCTGAGGTTAGCATTGATTGTTTCTCCAGGGTACTGCTTCATATGTTTATTCAAATAAATAAAGCATATGTAAAGTACCCTAGATGTGGCTAGTAAATGCTCACATCATATGCGTGAGTAGTAATCTGTATGAATAGTCATGAATGATCAGCGGATTTTTTGATGGATTATCAAAGAGAACATTATTAACCAGTAGCTGGTGATAGAAACTGTCATGTTAAGGACCCCCAGTTATTCCATTATAGGCTTTTATACCTATAATTCATGACTAAAATTTAGTTACCTATTTTAAATAACTCATTAAGCCAACATTCACTGAGCCCTTTCTGGTTACTGTGTTGAAGGTCAGGGATACAGAGATCCATGAGAGGTGTCAATTTTGGAGGAGATCAGAGTCTAATGGTAGCAGCTATGTGGGCAGATAATTATTGTATAATGTGTTAAGTCCTTAAAGAAAGTAAAAGCAGAAGTGGAACTGCAGAGGAGGAAGTGGCCAATTGCCCAGGATATCAGAAAATAATTTAAATAGGAGGGGATATTTTGATGATGAAACTGAGGCTGAGCACATCCCAGTGAGCAGATGTGCTGAACTCCAAGTCAAGTGCTTGAGGGTTTTCTTTTTTCTTTTCTTTCTTTTCTTTTCTTTCTTTTTTTTTTTTTAGCGTCTTTACTAAAGATGAGCAGAATCTGTACTCAGAGCTCTCAAAAAGTGAACATTTTTTTTTGAAGTACACTAGACTGACCAACTGTTAGGAGGTAACCAAAGTTCACTGTGAATTTTAGAAAATGGTTGTAATTAGTCCCTCTTTCCACCTCTCTTGATTCTTACCTGCTAGATATATAAATATGTTAAGGGAGAGAGTATAAATTACATTATGGGCATGCTTCTGGACTCAAGCAGAATTATATCCATATTTCAGTTCAAAATAGGAGAAAGTGTACTTTTAAATCTGCTGCTTGGCTACAGTAACATTTAATAAGTGTGTATCAATTCCCATTTATGTATATATATATTCTAAACAAGTTTAGGACTATAGTACAATTTTCAATTTGGAATAAAAGGACAGATGTAAGTGTTTCAAGTCTAGCATAAAAAGAGCAACGATGGGAACAAGAAGACAATCATTAGGTCACGAGGTGTAAGTAATCTAAGATGGGTTGGTGTTGGCCGTAAGTTGACTGGCAATTATTCTCTCAGTTTTTGCTTATCTGAGAGTGTCTTAAAATTTCTCCCTCATTTTTGAATAGTAGTTTTGAAGATATGAATTACTGGTGGACAGGGTTTTTTTCCTTTCAGCACTTTGAATATGCCATTTCTTTCTAGCCTCAGTGGATCTTGTTGAGAATCCTGGTCTATAATAACTTCTCTCTTGCTGCTTTCAGGATTCTCTTTTTGTCTTTTTGGAAATTTGAGTATAATGTGTGTATGTATGGATCTCTTTAAGTTTAATTCTACATGGGTTTGTTGAACTCCTTGGATGTGCAGATTAATAGTTTTCATCAAATTTGGGTATTTTTTTTTTTTTTTTACTATTTCTCCAAGTATTCTTTCTGTCTCTTTCTCTCCTTTTCCTTCTGGGACTCCCATTATGCATACATTGGTATATTTGATGGTGTCCCACAGATTTCTGAAGCATTATTCATTTTTCTTTATCCTTTTTCTTTTCTGTTCAGCAGGCTGAATAATCTTATTTAACCTGTATGAAAATGTTTTGATTCTTTCTTCTGTCAGTTCATGTATTGTTGAGTCCCTCTAGTGAATTTTTCATTTCAGCTATTGTATTTTCAACTCCAGAATTTTTATATAATTTTTTTTCTTTTTCTTCCCTATTTGGTAAGGTATTGTTTTCACACTTTCCTTTAGTATTTTAGACATGGTTTAGGGTTTTTTTTTTAAGTTTAAGATAGCAGATTGAAGTGTTTTTCTTGTAAGTTCAATGCCTGTGTTTTGTTAGGGGTAGTTTTTACTGACTCCCTCCCCACCCCCCACCATCCATGGGCTGTAATTTCCTGAAGCTTCTGTGTGTGTGTATGTATGCCTGTTTTATACTTTTTTTTGTGTGAAAAATGAGACACTTAATATAATGTGGCAACTCTAGAAATCAGATTATTGCCCTTTCCTTTTGTTGTTGCTGTTTGTTTGTTTAGTGACTTTCTTAAGCTGATTCTATGGTCTGTAGTCTTTGTCATGTGCAGCCACTGAAGTCTCCGGTTGATTTTCTTAGTGGTCAGCTAAGGATGGGACAGAGATTTCTTTAAGTGCCTTGAATCAGAAAGTCTCTCAGCCTTTGCTGAGGAACTCTGTATGTGTGTTAGGGCATGACTTCAGTACTTTATAGGCAGTTTACAACTCTCCCTTAGCCTTCACTTCCTGCTTGTGAATAGCCTCAATGCATGTTAGTTGTGAAAGATGAGAGTTTTCCCAAGTCTATCCTGGGCATTCACATATCTCCTAAATGTGGGTATGACCTTCTAGAATCCCAGAAATATATAGGAGTTTTTCAAAGTTCTCTGTGCATATCACATTTCCCAGTTTTTCCTTTCAAGTTTTGTGGTCAACGCTTGTTATCCCCAGCTGGAAATGCTGCCTCAGGAGCTGTGATGTTATATAATTGCTGCTGATTGTTTTCATCAAATACCCTAGGGATAGAGCTGCTCTCACAGGCTAAACAAGAGCAGTCTTGAGAATGGAGCTTTTCAGTAAGCTCCCAGACCAGTCAAATCATGACAGTTCCCTGGGGATGGGGTTGTTAAGGAGTTTGAAGTATGTTCTCTTCCCTCCAGTGGCTGGTAGGCTGTTGGTACTTATAGCTATTGTAAATACCAGTAACCAAACAACCCATGCTATTGTTTTTCAAGGATATCATGAAGCTGGAGAAAGGCAGACAGGATTACAGCAAGTTAAAATGACACAAAACTCACAGTTCTTTCTGAGATTCAGCCATTTTTTCTTGACTAAAACTCCTTGGATTGTTGCAAGTCTAATTAATAACCAGAATTCTGAACAGGTTGATTTTGATAATTTTTGCCACTGCTTTCATTGTGTTTATAAAAGAGCAGATTTTCAGGAAGTTCTTACTCTACCATTCTCAAAGTCATCCATCAGGCTATAATCTTTAAGCTAGATTTTACTATAAGTTTGGATATAATCAAAAGGAAGTTTAACACACACACAGTGTACAAATGCTACTGGGTGGGATGACTTTCATAATCTACAGATCCAGACTTCTTCTACTAGGAAGTCTTACCAGGACTTACATACTTAACCCTGTAAAGATAGGATTGTTCCCCAGCCTGTTTCCATGTAGCTGACAATGGCTTGATCCTCATTACCAGGAAAGTAACAGAATTTGTCTTTTACTTGTAGGTTTATTAAAAATAGCTATGAGGCAAGGAATGGGTAAGAAAATTTTGCCCTCACCAAAGTCCAAGGGTTCCCTCTCCTGTCCCTAGAACTACCTTTTCTCAAGTGGTTGACAGTGGGAAATCCACTGCCTTCAAGCAAATGCCCAACCTTACTTGCAGGATGTGGGTGTGGCCGCCTCAGTAAATTAATCATCTCAGAACATAATGGTGCAAAATCAGGTATTACTCAAAGTCTGGGTTGTCTCATGTAAAACAGCACAAGAACATTAACAGTCTGTTCCTACTTGGAAGTCATTAGGTTCTTTCCATTTTATTTTAGGTTTTTTTTCTAATTTGACTTGAAGGAACCTCTTTTCTTGGTTTCAACTCTTCATCTAAGAGTTTTTGCCCAAATAGGAATACAACTTCCTATAAACCAGGGACAATTTTTAGGCACAGAGCACACTAAATTTCAAAGGGAAAAGAAACATTTTTCTCAACTCCATTGGCTGCCCAACAAAAAAGCAACAATGTCTTCCGAGACACTAATCCAGTTTATATAGGCGATACGACTGATAGTTGCTCATTCGTAATGCCAGCATATGGGTTTATGGGGCTTCTGATTTGTCCTTCAAAGAGAATAGATTCGAATTTATTTTTTTGTTTTTTGTATAGCTAAGAGTGGCCATTTGGTCATAAGAACAAAGAAATTAGCAAGTCTCAGGATAGAACCAGTTAACTATATCCTGCAAGATGAAATAATTTTGCAGGTTTTAAATGTCAGTTTTCAGTTTCTTTACAGCTTCTACCCATAAGAATTTCAAAATTCTTAAGGATCTGGATTTTAAAAGGTCATCTTGTTGCACATGCACTATTTTCAAAAAGCTAATCTAAACACAACACAAACACAAGAAGCATGGTGACCCTTGGTTGAAAATAAAATACTGAGGAATTTATTCCAAATCACAAAGACCACTCTTTGCAAGACTGTGATTTAATGGTAGAAAAAAAAAAAAAAAACAAACACTATCTCTCTTGCCTCCATTTGGAGAGAATTTAGTTTTCCTATGACTGTAAATTCTAGGTTGAGTGTTTGATATTATAAAGACTTAAATACCTGACAGATGGAGACAGAAGTATGAACTACTGCAATACACGTTGAAGTCTTGGTATCCAGGCAAAAATCCTATAAGGTTCCCTTTAAAAAGAACAGAGAAACCCTGACTTTGAACTTACTAGGAGAGACTATAACAATGCATTTGTGTATGTAGTTGAGGTCAGTCTGCTTGTGAGTAAACAGGTGATGTCACCTTTTATAGCAATAGCAGGGTTACAAGGACAAATTGAACACAACCCTGTCTGCCATGACTCCATCTTCTTCCTGTCCCAATGATTTAAAATTTGGGACTTCTTGTCCTAAATGGTTAGAGAGAAGCTCCAACAAAGGCATTAAGTGAAAACACAAAAAACATAATTTTAGAATTGAGGGATACCAGTTACATTTTTGCTTTACTCTGTAACCTTCACATAAACGGAATGGAAAGTTTTGTTCTGATTCTATCAAGAGTGATGAAGTGCTTTGTTTCTGGACTCATCTTCACAATTCCTGCTGATCCATCTATCATTTCTGGGACCATCACTAAAATTAGTTATGCCATGCTAGTGTTCTCAATCACAAAATGGAAATTAATATCTGATATATATGCATTTGAAGATTAAGTAAATAAACCAGATATGCAAGTCTTACAGAAAACACTCTTTGTTTTCTATGAGATTCTTCAGTTGTCTGAATTAAGGAAATAAAATACATACATCATAAATACATGGCATTTCTGACCATGGTTGTAGAGATTAAGCCAGGGTAAATACTTAATAAAATCTGCTGAATGAATAAATGGAATAAATATAAAATTATTGCTTTTCTAATTGCAATTGTGGTTCACATAGGATTCAGACATGTCTTTCCTAAGGAAAAAAAAATCACAAAATACCCTCAAATTCTTGACCCAGAGTAATCCTTGTTTTTGTAATGGACCCCAAGAGTTGGCCATCTCCCTTGTTATTACTGTGAAAAGTCTCTGGCAAATGAATCTCTTGAGGAATTTTTAAAATAATTTACTTTCAAAGAAATATACTCAATTTTCTGCACTCAGTGACACTAGAAATCTTGTGAAAAATGTGACCTGAAGTAAATTTGGGACAGTTAATTTTCTCACCAATTAGTTTATTTGTCCTCTACAGGATATATAGGGTGTTTATGTGTTGGGTTGTACTGGTGGCAGTTGTTGGCAGAAGGGTGTTGATTTACTCTTGCCAGTGAAAACAAGCTGTTAACTTTATTTTTTGAGCAATGACAGCCCGTGGCACTGAGCACAGCTTTTGTAACTCATGAACAGTCAGGGACAGAATATAAAAAACTACAAAGAATAGGGAAATTTTATTTGTGAATGCTGTAAGTAGTCTTCAGGGAATGGTTCACCTTCTTATTAAGAATTAGTAGTGATAGGATATTGAAAATCTGAAAAATTTCATTGAATTTTCTTGGCATTTCATATTATCTTCCTCTAGAGACAAAAGATTAATTAGAATAGATTAATGTAAAGTGTTATGAAGAAAAATGTTGTGTAATTCTCCAGGGTCAACCAACTGTAGGCTTCTCAATGATCTTTCCATCCCCATTGCCCTGGCCTTCCATCTTGCACTTTGACGCTCTTTCCTGCCTACAGGGCCTTTACATATGATTTTATTACTCTTCCTGCCTCTCTTCAGGTCTTTCAGGAAAGATTTTTTTTTAAGTGCCTAAATGATCTTATAACACCATGTTCTTCTTATCATAGTTTAATTTACATTTGTGATATTAATACCTGACTTGCCATGAGACTTCATGCTCATGAGGGGAAGATATGATGTCTGTTTTGACTTCACATTGTATCCCCACCATAGTACTTGAAATGAGTCCTCTACAAAGAGAGACAAATGATTAATTCTGCCTGGGAGCCAGCAAGAGATGAAATAAGCATGAAGCATAACACAGATAGCCATAGATATCAGTTAGCATAGATATCAGTTTAGCCCGACAGATCATGATATGCCAGATAAGGAAGGTATTGCAATTGTGGGAACCACATAAGCAAAAGAATAGAGACAAATAAATACATGGTGTTATTCATAAGTCAGAACATGGGTGTAGAGGAGGGACTGAGTAGAGATGAGGTTACAGGGGCAGATTGGGATCAGATTGTTTAGAGCCTTGGGATTTTAAGGAATTTGGACATTTTCTAGGCATTGAGGAGCCATTTGAAGACTATTAAGGAGTAGAATAACACAATCCCATCTGTGTTCTGATATCACTCTGGCAGCAGTGTGGAAGGCAGTGGAACTAAAAATAGGATTATAAGTAATGTGCTCATTGCTTTTCCCCTATTTGCACAGTAACCCAATTTTAGCCTTGACATACATCCTGTTTGTACAGGAAAATCCCTACGCCTGAAGAAGTATCTCCTTATGCTATCTGGAGGAGAGTTTTGTTATAAAGCCAAAGGGCAATGTGGCCATCAGCCATCATATTGTGTCTTGTGCCAGTGAAGGTGTTTAATAACGAAGACATTTAACAAAAATAATTAACTTAATACATGGAACTGTAAAATTCTGGCATTGTTCAGACAATCTCAGAAACTGACATGTAAGAAACTGTGCAGAAAAACAGCAGAGGGAATCAATTTTATACATCTTCTAACACAGCAGGAAGGTCAACTAATTCTAAGAAAGTGATTAGCAGTACTCTAGAAATACGTTATGGGAAAAAAAACAGGTTATGGAAACCCATAATATAACTTGATATTACTAGACATCTTGAAAAATGTTAACATTTAGATGCTAGGGACATAGTAATATTTATTGAGAACTATTGTATACCAGATGCTGTTCTAAATTGATTAGCCCATGTAATCCTCAGAACTTTATGGGTGTTACCAGCTCTATTTTATGTGGAGAAAAGGAGATTCAGTGAGTGTAGATAGTACACTCCTAGGTAGTAATGACATGGTGGAGGTGGATTCAGGCCAGGGAGTCTTACTCCTTATCCCTGTGCTTTCCACACTTCCCACTCTGCCTCATCATACAGAGCTGTGCTCAGTTTTGGAAAGGCCCCTCTTTCCTCTTTATGGTCCTATCCTTACTCATTCTTTATTTGTTTTTCAATCAAAGAGAAAGCATCAATTTAGTATCAGTTTCATCTGTCTTTCTCATAAGATCACATGGATTTTGTAAACACCTGGTTTTGATGGTGATCATTTAAAAAAATTGGTTCAGGCTGGTCCTGGCTGAGGAGATAAGAAATACTAGAAATACAGGCTGTTAGAAATCTGATTCACAAGATGTCTGTAGAGGGCCACAGCTCTAACACAGAACCCTAATTGTTCTATCTCTGGGGTGTTGTTTTAGAGTTGATTATATCTTAAAAAATTTTTTGGGGGGGAAGTACACAATTAAGTTATTTTTTTCCTAGTACTCTGTTGCTCGAGTTTATAATGTCAGAATCACAAATAACTCTACCTTTCCTTTTGCTTTGCTTTCTTCCATCTTGAAAAACCTCTTATAGTAGATGTCAACTAGGTTTTATGCAGTATTCTTTCTTGGTGTTGTATTTGAAAGTATTCTTGTAAAAATCCTGACGACTCTTGGTGGCTTTGACACAGTAGTGTTCAGAGTTACTGTAGTAAAGGAAAAACAATTAGAATCCTAAGTGGCATGAGCCATTTTAATAGAGCCCATATAAGTTCAATAATGAGAATATTTGAAACAGTTAAATACTAGTAACAGTAATGATTTCAAAACTATTGTCATGTGATGAAACCCTCTTGATCATAATAGCCTCCTAATTTTATGTAAGCCTTCGTTGACTAAAAGGACTAAATGTAGTCTGAGGAAATCAATAGGAGGTACCAGATACACTGTATTTTTAACTTACAGAATTCTAGGCTCTCAGGGGTAATGTAGTTTGGCTTCCTACCCCTCCTTGACCGCTGTTGTTTTCCACACACACACAAATCCACCTGTAATCAGGTGACAGCTACTCCAGGCTTTATAAACTTAAATGCCTATAGAAATCAGACCATGATATAAATGAATAAAGCAGGCCAAGATCCCTCTCTCCTCTTTCTTGAAATCAGCCATACTGTCTGCTATCTTATATTTTTCTACTTTCAATACAGATGTGGGTACGGGGAAAAGGTTGTCTATTATGAGGAAAACCATAGTGCAAATAAGATGATAAAAGGCAGTTGATACTTTGCCTTTAGTTAGGGACCAACAACTTCCATGCTGGAACGTTGGGCTCCATGCTGCCTTCTGCTGGTCCTCTTCCGCTCATCCCAGTCTACCTTTTAGGTCTCTCATTCTTAATACCAAACTCTTTATCAGTTTTGAGTGCTTTGAGTTGCAAGTAATAGAAAATATCATTAAACTGGCTTAAATAACAAAGTAGTTACATGGTTTACAAAACTAAGGGTTACATTTTAGAGGTTGACAGGGCTCAGGTGAGGTTTGATCATGGCTCCATCTCCATGTCTCTATTTTGTTTGCCTCTGTCCTCCTTCATCTTGACTACATCATCTTGATAATTTCTCTCGGGTAAATGGCTGCAGCAGCTTCAAGTGTCATGTAGATACACCACACTGTCCAGGACAAGAGCAGCCCTTATTTACCTCAGCTGTCAAACAGAAGTCCTGCACATTCTGCTAATGGAACCAGTCACTGTGGCCAGGATGATCAGATTACACTTACGCCACTTTGGGTCCATCTGTGAAGTTGGGGCTAGGCCAATATCACAAAACTATGGCTTGTACTTAACTGAGAGAGAGTGTAAGGGTGTGGAAGAGGTCTAGGCTTCAAGGTTTTCTCAGGTCACAGCCCCACAGAGAAGATAAACAGTCAACAGTTGGCTTTACTTGGAGATATGATCTTGTCTGACCCCATTTGGCCCTTGGACCAATGGCAGTTCAGAAGATCACGACTGGCAAACCTTGGATCTCTTTCTCACTCACGTGGCTGGCAGGAAAGGCCCTGTAATTTACAGTTCCTTCCATGTCATATGGATCAGGGAGGAACATTTTCACAATGGAAAGAGGGCAGCTAATGTGTAAAAATAACATGTTCCTTATTTCCTTATTCCAGTTTTATTGGAATATCTTATTTCCCAGTTTTCTGCCCTTCAACGAGTCATCGACATCTCCCAGAGATGATACTACATTCCCAAGCATTGGTTTTAAGGACAGACTCATAATGTGCACTAGTGTGTTTTTAAAACACTGTGAGAACAACACATGGAATTTATGTCTAAGTGTATCTGGCAATTAATACTGTTTGGATATATTATATACTACAAGCTTGCTGCGTACAATCCATGAATCACTCTGTGGTATACATCTTCCTTAGCATATGTCCAAATTTTAGTTCTTAGCACAGTGTTTCATCACACTCTTTTTCCCTCCATGCATATAAACAAAGAGCTTATCAGAGAATCAAGAGAAAGAAACGGGCCTTAAGAATTTCTCTTTGCCCAGAATGAAGGGTGAGTACCTTTCAGGCTCTGGTCATTGGTTCATATTAACCCATCCCTAGAGATCCCCCAGGTAATCTTGATAATTACCTATTTTTGGAAGCCTCTGAAAAAGGATGTACTATGTTCTCTTCACTGAAATATTTAGAGCCCAGTGGATACAGACATAGTGCTAGCCTCTTCAGTCTGAGCAGTTAAGGAGTCTTTTATGGAAGACGCTTGGAAAAATCCCTTTTGATGGGGGCCTGTGTTTTTTTTTTTAGCATCATTATGTGACAATTTCTGCTTCTAATAGAAGGGGGTGCAATTGACTGACTATAGAGCTGGTCTACCCTTCTCTGGCCACAGATTGGATCTGTGTCAAGGAGGAACACATGTGACTTTGGCAGAATTCCTACCTAAACCTTCCTCTTTGTTTAGGGATCATGCTCATTTGCTTTTTATGCTTCTAAAAAAAAGAAGCCTGTTCCTCCCCTTAATGTCCCAGCTGATGTAATTGATAGGATGTCATAAAGGGGCCATAGTTACTTTCCCATGAAAAGTAATAAGAAAGGTTAGAGCAACTCCCATCTCCTCACATTGAACACTGCCCAGGAATGTTTGTTGTTCATGTAGGCTCTGCTGCAAGTTGTGGGCAGTTCTTCTGACCTATGTTCCAAAAAACTAACTGATAAGTTCTAAAGTTCAGGACTGTGGGTGGTTGAAAGAATCCCACCTGCAGGGGCAGGGCAGGGGTAGGAGGAGTGAGTCTAGATTAGCGCTGTCCAGCGGAGATATAATGCAAGCCACCAATATCAGCCACAGTAATTTTACATTTTCTAATAACTACACTAAAAAAGTGAACAAACATTACTTGTCATTGGATTTAATAGAGATTAAAGGGAAAGTTCAGTCTTTTGACTGATACCTTTTTTGTGATTTCTTGCGATGTTTGCTTCACTTTGATGAGACAAAAGAAAAAAAATACACAGAAAAGTTCTGGTCTGGAGAAAGGAAGCAAATCTAAGTCTGGAAGATGCTAACACAGAGCCTCGGTACCCCCTACAAGAGCAAAACTACAGAGGGGAACAGACTGTACGTTGTTTCTATAGCTCGCAGTGAAGACTGCTGTAAGGCAATTCACTAGTGAATTCCCATTATAGGGAAGAAATAAGTTACACAGATCTGAAAGTTAAGATCCACAAAATATTTATTTTATACAACTGAGCTGTAGGAGATTAAATAATGTTTGGAATATCATACATTTGTATTATTAGGGCATGGTCAGATAAAAATACTTGTTTTCAACTCTAAGTGACATTGAAGATTATTTTTTAAGGATTTAAATCTACACACACAAGGAGAAACAGCCTCCCTGCACAGTTAAGCATAAAAAGAACAATCTCTTTGCCATGATATTATCCCTGTCATACTTTTTTGGGTGGTAAATTGAATGTCTAGATTTGTATAAATTAGTATACTCAACAAAGATTTACATGAATTCAATAGCCAACCTCAATTAAAATGAAGTATTGAGCTCAATGCTCAATACTGATTCAAACATCTAGAAATTGCAATAAACTTAGTTTAGGCAGTGATGGCTGTATTTCCAAGTGTCATTGAAAGTGAACATGACAAAATGTACCTCTACTTTCGCAAAGGGAGATTTGGAAAAAAAAAAAAAAATTAGGTATTTCTTAAATTGAACAAAAAATTCCAAAAATTATCTGCCTCTTCAGGGAGAATATGAAAATGGATTAGGTTCAAATTTATTGCTAAAGTTACTATAGGATAAAAGGAAATTGAATGCTGAGCCTTAGCATGATTAATTTTCTCACACCTCTTTTTGTTGTTATAGGGCTGTGTAATCTGGGAGATTTAGAGAAATAAAAAAGTTAAATGGCATAATATATTACATTGGATTTTCCCAGTATTTAATGATTAGAATGCTGGCTAATGTGAAGGCATTTTGCTTTAAATAAATGCTCACATGGTATTAAATAACATCATCTTCTGATAGCTGTAATTCACATGCTCATTTAGTAAACAGGTGCAGACATTCTGAGGTACCATTCCATTTCTGCTCTTCTCCAATGCCTACATTTGCTGTGAATGAGGTATTAGAGGGTGGATGCTCCCTATTTCCTGCCCCAAACTCTGGCATAGATTGGTATGTATATAATACACAGCATTTCCATTTTATTAAGTGGAAATATTTCATTTATTCTTCTCACTCAGCTTACTTACTGAGCACCTACTATGGATCAGGAACCAGCTAGGTGCTGGAGGATACAAAAATGAATAAGATAAAGCTTACACTTGACTAGTTGAGGGCGAAACATAGACAAGTCATAATTACAATGTGAGGTGAAATGTGTAATAGCAAAGGACTTTGGAAACATTTCATACCAGTCAGCACCAACTACTGTTCTTATTAGAATACTTTAAGGTGTTAGCATCATGTTTCTTCAGTACTCTGTTTTAAAACCCCATTGTGCAGTAACTTTTATGAGTTGACAACTGAAAGAAGGAAGTGGACATGATAAGAATCCATACCTATTTGTGGAGAAGAACCATTTGGGGACATCAGGAATCATATAATGAAACAGGATTTGAAGGGATGATGGTACAGACAAACTATGGCAGCCAAGTGGTGCCTTTTATTTATTTAAATAGCATTTATTTTTATAGCAGTTTTATGTTCACAGAAATATTGAGCATAACGTATCAAGACTTTCCATATACTCCTTCCCGTATACTGCCCCCCCCATGATGTATAACCTCCCCCATTATCAACATCCCCTACCAGAGTGGTTCATTTGTTAAAATTGATGAAACTACATTGATACACCATTATCACCCAAAGCCCATATTTTACATTAGAGTTGCTCTTGGTGTTGTCCACCAAATGGTGTTTTAAGGGAGCAAAAAATTAGGGAGAATAGCCAGGCAGGGTGTTGAACAGAGAAGCAAGGAGGCATCTGTTTCACATTAACTAAGACTGGTCGTGACTTAGTTATTTTGCTTTGTTTTCCTCCCACATGCTCTTCGAGCATAAAGAGAAGGTTAATAGAGTCAGGAAACAGGTCTTGTAGACAGCCATGAGTTCAGTGGCTGCACACTCATTAATATTCATGGCCAATGTGATGATGAATATGGCATATCTGGAGTCTTCTAGGTTGACTAAGAACAAGTGGAGCCAGGGCACAGCTCATTACTCTGAAATTTGATAATTAAAGGAAAAGAATTAAGTATTCATATTGACTTTCTGGTGTAAACTATTTTTCAGCGTAATCAAATGGTGTTAGTAGATGAGGGAAAGTTTTTCTGTACAGATGCATTCCAGCTAATAAATGCAGAAGGAAAAATAGAATTGGAAAAAATTACCATTTTGCAAGCTCTAATGAAATAACTGACGCAGATAATGGTCATCAACAGATGCAGAAACCATTAGTTGAAGTGTTGATGTGGAGTATTGAATACTCTGATCAATCCTAGCATCACTAAAAGTGAAAACACCAGGCAAGAGGTGACTCCTGATATGCAGGATGAAATACATGGCACAGTTAGGGGGGTATAGGTGTCAAAAATTCAAACCTGAGATTAATTAACATTAATTCGGTTATTGAATTAGGAATCTAACTTTTGACTCATAGGAGATACTGAGGATAGAGCCAGCTAAGCAACATCTGGTGAAGGCCATTAACCAGAACGAGGCTGTAAGATTTTTTCCATGTTAACTGACCGAGTCTCAAGTTTTAAATAGACTTTTCCCAGACGATGACCATTTGGAGTAAACAGACTTTAGGAAAGCTGACTAAGCTCTCATAGGTGTGTGTATTTAAGAAATTGTTGGTGATGGAACGCCAAAGTAAACTCCAAGTTTTATACGTGGAAATTAGTAAATTACAGATTCTGAAATTATGGGCAGATTCATCTGCTAATGGATGAAACCATGGAGATTATGCTCACAAAATGGCTTTTGGATTTCTGGTTTCAGATCAGAAATCAGTGTTGGGACAAGGAAGAAACTTTTTTTAATGTTTATTTTGGGGAGAGAGAGACAGTGTGAGCAGGGGAGGGGCAGAGAGAGAGAGGGAGACACAGAATCTGAAACAGGCTCCAGGCTCTGAGCTATCAGCACAGAGCTTGATGCAGGACTCAAACTCAGGAAAGATGAGAGCATGAATTGAGCCAAAGTCGATGCTTAACCGACTGAGCCACCCAGGTGCCCCTGGACAAGGAAGAAACTTGATGCATGTCCTGCATGCATTGATTATTCTGTCCTTTGACCAGATTAGTCTCCTGTCAAGTTATTAACCTAATATCTCTGGTAATATTTCAGCAAGTAAAATAAAGAGACTGAAACAAACTGCTTAAAAAATGTCAAAAAAAGTTAAAACAAATATTCAAACTTAATATTTGATCTTGACACTAAAGCTCATGCCCGATGGAGTCTATCAATTAGGACATGTTTTAACTATAGTGATTGAGAAATAACAGTAGTTTAAACAAAGTAAGGTCTATTTTTCTCTCAGAAATATGAGGTCTGGAGTTAGGCAACTCAGGGCTATTATAGCAGCTCCCTGGTCATCAACATCCTGGTCTCCTTCTTTTATGTCTCATGTTGGTTTGAAGCTTTGAGAGTTCCCTGGATGAAATTCCCAAGTGGCCTTTATACATGGAGGGCAGCCCCAAGAAAAAGCTGACCATTCCAGTTTGATAGGTGTCAGTTCTAATAAGGAAGGGAACTTACATAGGAGGCTTGTCTTGGGTGGCTGCAATATGGATAGATCTTCGTACTTGCCTGCCAGAATCTTGAAAGTTTATGTAGAGGCCTGAATAGGTTCAATATTGTACATAGTCCAAATGGTCTCAACAGCACAGTACTCTTCCAAGGCTGGGTACTTGAGGCAGTTTCTAGAATAGGAACAGTGGGCAGAATGCACATTCCAAGGACAGAGGTAGAGGTTAGGAGCCTCTGATTGCCCCAGTGTAACTCTCTGGTCAACTGGCAGTCCCATCATCTTAATGACCTCCTCCAACACCCCCTACCCTAGCTGCATCTCTGTCCATTCTGTCTGTGATCCAGGCAGCTGGAAAGAAGGGAGAAAGGACAAAGCTTATTCCTCCTAGCTGAGTGTATTCCCTTTAAGCAGGTTTTCTAGGAGTTCCACATAGTTCTACTTACATTGCACTGAACACTGGGAAACATGGCCATGTCTAGATTCAAGGAAGCCTGGAACTACAGCCTTTGAGTTGGGCACGCTGCTGAACCAACAAAACTGAAGTTCTCATGCTAAGAGAGAAAAGCATATGGATCGGAGGATCTCTGTTGATGAAGAAAACAAACATTTGAGAAAAAATTGAAGTTACTGTTTAAATAAGTTTATTTCTACAACATGATATGATGTAGAACATTATATGGGAGACTGCATTTTATAACATATTTTGTGTTGTTTTTCACAATATCTTGATTGTATGATTAAAGGAGTATGAATCTGTTGGGTGTACTATTTAAATGCTTTTGGGAAACAGTGCTGGCCCTTGTTAGTGTATATAAGTTTATATGTGTGTTATATCCATTTTGATTACTTAATTGACCTTTATGTTGCTATAAGCTCTTGTGTGATTAAAGTCCTCATTAACTTCACTATTTGTCCTTTCTCATCCATGTATGGCCTATTAGGCCAGAACAATGACATTTCCAAGTCAAAGGTTGTTTAATAGTTGAGTAGCACTGTCAAACTTTCTTGTCTAGGAAATCATAATTGGCAGTGGTCTGGTCTTCAGTTTGACTTATTTTGTGTCCCTTTCTGTCATAGATCAATTCTCTGGGGAAAGTGAATGCACAGGGGACTGGGGGGCAGTCTTTGTAGACTTCTGATCTATGAAATCTCATGGGTATAGGTCTCCTTAGCCTTATTTGCATAACTCCATTGATGATTGAGATAATTTAGGATTTTAAGTTATCCAAGAGGAATTCTGTAAGAACAAATTGCTAGGGAACAGAGCTATGCCAAGTTCTCCCGCCCCAAATGCCACATATCACAGTGATGTATTTGGCGAAGTTTGATTTATTATGTTGACACCTGAATTATTCTCCTAAGCCAAGCTTTTATAAATTATTATTTATGCATTGCAGCTTTATCTGAAAGAACTGATGGATTCTGTAGACATGTGGAATGAAGCACCATCTATATACATCATGTAGTGAGCAAAACACCAGATTTAGGGTGTGAGGACCAGAGAGACTAAGTCTGCTCCCCTCTGGACCTTGTGATTCTGGCCAACTGTAACTTCTCTGAGCCTCAGATGGCTCCTTATCAGACTCTGTTTTGGTGACCAGGTATTACTATGTGCCAATTGATGTCTTAAGCACAGAAAGATGTGTATGAGCAAGATAAAGGCAGTTATGGCCTTTATAAAAGTTGTTGCAAATCCCATTGCTGCCATAAGTCAGGCAGGGAACATAGACACCTGAAGAGGAGGGAAGTAAAACTATCGAGGAGAGATGGGGACTATGGCTGAATTGAACCTGCAGCTCATCAAAATGTATTTGGACTCAAAAAAGTTTCGAAAAACTAGCTAGTCCTAGTGATACCACTGCTGTGTGGGCCAGTTAGCCCTACATTGACTATGGTAGAATATAGCGAAGTCAGTATACTCACAGGTAACTTCTCTGCTTTGGTGCTCTAACCTAGCCATCAAGAGCACGGCTATCGAGGCCACTGTGTTTGCATCCCTACTTTGGCATTTGTCCATCTGTGGTCACTTGCTCAATTAAATGACTTTGGCCAAATCACTAATCTCCATGTGCCTCAGCTTTCTCTTCTCCAACACAAGAAAAATAATAGATTCAATGGCCTTGCAGTTAATTGAGTTAAAACATGTAAAATGCATGTAATACATGTAAAACAAAATAGTGCCCGTCACATAATATACACTCAATAAGTAGAGGTATTATGGGATTGCATAGAAAAAGGACTCCTTAAGAAAGCTTTAAAGGGTGAATTAGAAACAGCATGGATAAAACACTGGCAGTTAGAGAGTGCCTGCTCTTTGGCTATACCATCACCAGTTTGATGGGAATAGCCAGACATAAACATAAATGGATTATTGAGACATTTTGTCTCTTTGGCAGGGTAACACTGTGATGGTTAATTTTTTGTGTCAACTTGTCTGGGCCGTGGTGCCCAGATATGTGGTGAAACATTTTTCTAGATGTTTCTGTGAGGGTGATCTTAGATGATATTTACAGTTGCCTTCCATGACATGAATAGGCCTCATCCAAGCAATTGAATGGAACAAAAGACTGACCTCCCCAGAGCAGGAAAGCATTCTGCAGCATTTTCCTTTGGACTTCATCAGCAATTGGCTCTTCCAGTTCCATGGCAGACTGCCTTTGGATTACAACTGCAACTCCCTCTGGAGTCTCCAGCCTGCCTGCCTCCCCCATCAGATTTTGGACTTATCAGACCTCCACAATCACATGACCCAATTCCTTAAAATAAATCTCTCTATATATACACATCTATTGGTTCTGTTTCTCTGGAGAACCCTAACATAAAAATACTTTGGTTGGCAAGATAATGTCCCCCCCCCCAAATTACCACACTCCAATCTCCAGAGCATGTTACTTTACATGGCAAAGGAGAATTAAAGTTGCAGATAGAATTCAAGTTGCTAATTTACTAACCTTAAGATAGAAAGTTGTGATACTGTGTTTCTGGAACACAGTACGTAAAACTCAGAATTTCCTAAGTGATAAGGATGATAAAGTGCCTTGATATTCATCAGAAACCCCTTTCAGCCACACCTAAGTATATGTTAGTGAGTGACTTTTGGAATGTACCTAAGGATGGGAGCTGGTTGCCAGGGGAAACAACAATAATTATAGTTGGAACTTTTAGTCCTACCCCTTGACCCCCAGGGAGGGGAGAGTGTCTGAAGGTTGAATCACTAGCCCATGGCTAATGATTTAATCAATTGTGCATAAGTAATGACGCCTCCATAAAAACCCTGAAGGACAGAATTTAGGGAGCTTCCAGGTTGGTGAACATGTAGATTTACTGGAAGAGTAGTGCACTGGGAGAGACCATGGATGCTCCACACCTCTGCCCACATACCTCACCCTATGAATCTCCACTATCTGGCGGTTTCCGAGTTATAGTTTTTCAGAATAAATGGGTGATCTAGGAAGTAAAATATTTCTCTGAATTTTGTGAGCCACTCTAGCAAATTAATGCAACCTGAGGAATGGGTCATTGGAACCCCTGATTTATAGCCAGTTTGTCAGAAGCACAGGTGACAAACTGAACTTGTGATTGGCATCTGAAGTGGGGGAAGAGGCAGTTTTGTATGACTGAGCCCTTAACCTGTGGAATCTGATGTTATCTCCAGGTAGATAGTGTTAGAATTGAGTTGAATTGTAGGACACCCACTGGTGTCAAATAATTGCATGGTGGTGCAGAAACACACACACATACATTGGAATTGGTGTCGTATTTGGAAGAGCTTATCAAGGTGAGTCCAATAAAATCACAAGGGCACTTAAAGGTAGAAGAGAGAGGGGTGCCTGGGTGACTCAGTCAGTCAGGTGTCCAACTCTTGATGTCAGCTCAGGTCTTGATCTCAGAGTCATGAGTTCAAGTCCCACACTGGGCTCCACACTAGGCATGAAGCTTACCTAAAAAATAAAAGTAGAAGAGAGAAATAGGAATGTTGAGAATCAGAGTCAGATATGATTAGAGATACAAACCAGGCAGTGACTTTAGTCATAAGGAATGGGGGCAAACATGTTGGGCCCTCACATCCTTCCCTCTCCTCTTTATCCCCATGCTTCTCCTCTCATTGGGGGATACCTATTCTAGACTATCCAACTTTAAAGACTTACTAACCAAATAATTTTGTGTGAAGTGAACCTTTGTAGATTGATTATGTCATTTTCTATCTTGTGGTTTAAAATATTTTGAAGAATATAGTTCCAATATATTTAGGAAATTAGATAAAAAATTGTTAAGAGTAGATGCTAACCAGGCAAGAGTGGCTTGGGGGTGGTAAATGGAAGGATATTGTTATACTGGCATTGGGGGTTCCGAGCTGGTTGCCAGAGTACACTGAGGACAGATTTGGGGCAGAGACAAGTGGAAAGGGGTTGGTGCTCCTGGAGTGATAAGAAAATGTTAGGGGCATAGCGATAGTTTGTACGGATACCATCAGAGTATAGTTTGCACCTGATAAGCCAAGAGTGGGAATGGGTCTTAGGGCAGCCAACGGTGGAGGGAGATATTATATATCACTTGGGATGCCTTCTGCTACAAAAAAAAACAAAACAAAACAAAAAAAAACAAAAAACAAAAAAAACAAACAACCAGAAAACCCCCAAGTGTGGCTTAAAGAAAGGGTTTTTAAGTAGCTCACATAACCAGAAGACTGGAGGCAGCAAGCTTAGAGGAAGGTTTCATCTATTCAGTGGAATCAATGTGACTTGGGCTGCTTCTGTTTTTACCCTCTGCCAGCTTCAGCTGGACCCATTGTTCACCCTCAGGCATGTTGTATCATGGTTTCAGGGTGGTCTCAAGCATCAGGAAAATGGCACTTTTGTTCATTTTTTCTTTGTTTCTAGTACCTAGTACAGTATGTGTATATAGTTTTAGCACAAAGTAGCTGCTCAATAAATACTTTTTGAATAAGCGATTATTAATTTGGTTCTAAAGAGAAGGCTGAAGGGTGCCATTATTTGCTGGTTTTGTAATTACCATTGTAATAGAACTTTACAACTAGCTGTAACCACACAGTAACCACATCTGACCACTACTGAGGATATTAAGGGAGAGATAAGTAAAGGGATTACCTAGAATAACGTAGCTGGTTAGCATTAGAGGATTCAGCCCAGGTGGGGCAGGACACAGAATCTAAACTTTTCTTTTCCTCTATCTAAAAGTCCTGCTCAGAGTGTGAACAGACTTTCTCTGTGGAGGTGGGGTGGTCTGGCTTTTCTCTAGTCTCCTTCCAATCTTTTGTTATGGCAGGAACTCTGAGCCTCATTTCCTTTAAGGCACAGCCTTTAAGTTTCAAAACACTGGATCTTTCAAATCACAAGTCTTGGCTTGCAAGATCATTGGCTCTCAGTTCCAAGGGAGAAAGGCAACAATGAAATGTAGGAGGTGGGGAACCACCATGAGATCTGCAAGGTTTAGCCAGTTAACTTGGATTTTCTAGACTTTATCCCATAATAAACTACATGCATATTAGATGAGTGAATCAACAAATCACTTAATCAAAATCCAGAAGAAGAGTTGAACATCTGGCTGACAGCTGTCTTGTTTTACTCCAAAAGTGCTGTGTAGTCCAGTGAGATAGTGTTGCTGATGCTGATTAATCCCTGCATTACATAGCCTTGAATTCTGTGTGGAAGTGCAATTACCAGAAGAGAGAAGGGGAACAAACTGTTTCCAGGGCAAATATTTGGCTAATACAACCCCTAGGAAATCTGCAATCACTCCTTCACAGCCTGACGAGTGTTCTGGAGTCGTCCTGAAGACAGAACAAAAGCCAAGCTACTGTGAATTTTCTTAGAAGCGTGTGTTGCAGCTGCTAACCAAGCCTTGAGAAAGAAGTCATTTGAGGCTGTCCTATCCTATTTGCTTGTCTTTAACAAAGTTCTGACTTGCTTTCTGTTGAGTATATGTTTCAATTTCTCCCACGTAACTTTCAGAAGCATTCATAAGTGAAATGGGAAAGTAGTCTGATTAGATGAGTCTGTAGATGATAAAAACTCGGAAGGAATTACAAATTGTTTAGGAAATGTTCTTAAAATGCTGTTTGATCTTGATAAATGCAAGACATGGCTTGAAATCTTTAAAATAATTAATAAAGCAGCCCACCTAGGGAAAAATGAAAGTATAGTATTCAATGGGGCAAAATCTAGTTTCCATAATACCACTACGTAGGCTTTTGAGGACTCATTTGTTAATGAAATGATTATGAATCATGTGTGTTAAAATGATGGTAGGTATATTGTTTTATATCAATAGAAATATCACAGATGAAATTACTTTAGCAAGAACATTTCACCATACATGAGATTAAGTAGCTGTCATAACTGAAGCAATAATAATAGATTTGGAAAATAGTCCCCAAACAGCTCATATTGGTGGACTGAATATTCTCTGATGCCCAGAAAGAGAGGTGGGAGGAAATATCAGAACTGAAGATGACACAGAACCTCTCTGCTGTCTGTAGAAAATGCGTTGAACTGCCTTATTTCCTCTTGGTCTTTGCCACAGTCTCCTTTCTTCTGCCTCAGCATTATATTGGGGATAGCTGTGTAATCAATATAAGTATTTTCTGATATCAAAATCATTATAGACTGATCAACCCCCACCCCTATATGCCCATGCTGGCCATTGGATCTCAGGTACACAGACCTAGATTAATCATGAATATGATTCATGACATACTCCCAACCTAGATCTATTCATGGCTTTTTTGTATTTAATTATTTTTATTTTTTATAATGTAGTAAAAATCTATAAACCCACCACTTGATATACAAGCTGGGAAGCTATGATAATCTTCATCTTAACCCCAGGTTTCACTTCATCATCCCATCAGTCTTCCTCCTTGACCCCAGATGACCATTATCCAAAATGCCATATTCATCACCCACTCCCCATTTTACATGGTTTTATTTCATCTATTTAGAATCCTAAAAAACACATGTTTAACTTTATAAGAGTATCATAATATATATGTAACTGTTTAGGATTTACTTTTTTTTCACTTACTTTGCCAAGATGATCCATATTGTTGTGTGTTATTTTAGTTCATTCATTTTTACTGCTGTATGGAATTCCATTGTGTGACTATACTATACTGTATTCATCTTTTCTCCCATTGATGGATATTTCCCGGGTTAGTTCCAGGTTATTGCTAGTGTGAACAATACTACTATGAACACTCTAATAGGTTTATTCTACTAGAAGGAAGAGTTTCTCCTGGATTATTTTCATCATCATTCAAACATACTCTAGTGCCTCTTATGCTAAATTCACCCATTTTTACCTTTACCCTACATTCTCTTGCAACTGCTGGCAGACCTCTATGTTGTCCTTTCCAGCCAAGACTCTTCTAAGAGTTGAATACGCACTATCTCCACTTCTTCAATGTGTACTCTTCAACTCAATCTCTTCTTGGCTCCTGTACCCAAACTACTTTTGCTGAGGTTATCAATTATTTTTACGTTGTCAAATCCAATGGACCTTTCTCTGCAGTCTTATTTGAGTTGTGGTTAACTGTATTTGATTCAGTTGAACATTTCCTCGTTAAGATTCTTTCTTCTTTTGGCTTCCATGTCACCAAATTCTCTTGGATTTCTTCTTTCTGTATTTTGGTTATCCTTCCTCCACTTAGTGCTTAAAGATATATATTAGAATTCTTCAAGGTCAGTTTGTTGTTTCTTTCTCTTCTCGCTGTATTCTCTCCCACAGGTGGCCCGCCCTATTTATGTGTACTGCTGCAGCAAAATTCTTTTTTTCAAACAATTTTTTAAATTGAAGTGTAGTTGACATATAATGTTACATTAGTTTCAAGTGTACACCATATCGATTTGACAAGTTTATATGTTATGCTGTGCCCACCACAAGTGTGCTACCATCTGTCACCATACAACCTATTAAAGTATCATTGACTATGCTAGACCTTTTATTCCTGTGACTTAGTCATTCCATATGGAAGGAAGCCTATACCTCCCACTCTCCTTCACCCACTTTGCCCATCTCTCAACCCCTCCCCTCTAGCATCCTCAGCAAAATTCTTAATACATCTCCATTTTCTCTCAAAAGTGTCCTAGTTTGGATAATAAGTTATACATTCTTCCTACCTAGATACCAATGACTCCTGGTTCATCCATGACTTCTTATTTATCAAACCTTCTACTAAACATCTTTCTTTGGATACTGTGTAGGCACTTCAAACTTAACATGCCTAAAACTGTTTGCTTTTGTTTTGTTTTTTTCTTACAAAACCCATACCCATTTCTCCCTATTTTCCATCTCAGAAAATGGCACCTCCACCCACTTAATTACTTAAGCTCTAAACCTAGAGACTTTATTGTTTTTGTTTTGTTTGTATTTTATAATTCCCTATCCTCAGATCAGCTATCTCCAAGACCTATCAATTTTAACTCCATTACAGTAGTCAAAGCTGCTGTCCTGTGTTGCCTGGGTGCTGCAAAGGGCTCTTAACAGAAATCTTGTCCAGCACTCTAACTCTCATCCATTCTCCTACACTGATATTTTAAAACATAAATCAGATCAGGTCACTGCCCACATCAAATCTTTCAGTGACTTGTCACTGCATTCAGAAGAAACGCACACTGCTTTGTCTGGCTTCCAAAGCTTGGCATGCCCTGTTTTATGACGGCAGATCTAGTCTCATCCTGGGTTGTTGTCTTCCTCATCCACTCTGGCTGCACCATCTCTTAGCTCTTCAGTACAGGGAGCTCTTCCCTCTCCCAAAGCTTTAGCACGTGGAAAGCCTTCCCACTCACCCCCACTCCTAGCTAACCTGCCTAATGCTTATTTATTCCTTAGGTCTCAGCTTAAGTATCACTTAAGTACCACTGGAATGTGGTATTTGTGTGTGTGTGTGTGTGTGTGTGTGTGTGTATGATTTTGAAAATGCCTTTTCTCAATTCTGAAGTAATATTTTTTTAAGTTAGAAAATATAGGTAAGCAAATTAAAAAAAAGTCATCACAATCCCATCACTCAAAAATAAATATAGTTAACATTTTGATATGTATTTTTCCAGACCTTTTCTCTGTCTACATAGCATTGATATTAGTGGTTTACATGGCCCCAAGTCCTCTGTAATTGGGGGGAATCATTCTATCCCTTAAATTGAACATATAATTAATACCAGGACTGTTCCTTTATACTGGAAAACTTATTATCTTTGTCAGTTTCTCTAGGGATTCTTAGGTTGGACAAATGACTCTCCTGGTCACATCTTGCTTCAATTTCCTGCTGCCAATGCTGTTTCCATCTCCCTTGTGTCTAGTCTCTTGTGTAGACTTGAACATAGGACACAGCCCCTTATCCTTGATTCTGTGCTTCTCCTTTTGGGGGGGGGGTGGCTGGGGGCTGGAAAATGCTACCGAAAAATACGTGCTTAACATACCTCCTTTCTCAAAAAACATTTAGTTACTCCATCCTGAAGATGTCTCACTATCTGAAAGTGTAAACCACTGCTACTTTGCTGGGCTGGTGCATCTTTCTCTTTTAACTAATGCTTCTCCTCAGTTCTCCTACTGTGGCCAATCCTGTGAGTTTCCTTAGAAGGAGCAAGTCAACATTCTGTCTGTTTTGATGGTTCTTTCCAGATCCTTTCCTGGAGGGTCTCAGTTTCCACACTCAAGCCTACTCAGATGTCTTCCCTAAACAACAGGTATTTTAGGCAGGAGAGGAATCATGCCACCCATCCAGTGGACATAAACATTTCTGACCAGTTATTATTTTAAATAGCTGGGTTTAAAAAAAAATCTTGGCACATAGAGATGCTGCCCCCCTCCCCCAAATGTACCATACAGTATATACTGGTTAGAAATCTACTTTCTTCACTTAACAGTGAATGGTTAATATCTTCTGTGTCAAAAAAAGTACATGGTGTAGACAGTAAAGCAGAGCATTTAATAAACTAGTGGGCAGGATGCCCTGAAAGTTGTTAGAAATGCAGATTCTCAGGTGCCACGTGGAACTGAATGCATTCATATCTGTATTTTGATCCCTAGGACATTCATGTGCACCCAAAAGTTTGACACACACTGGAGTACAACATTTATATGGCTTTCATAAGAGCAAAATAGCAATTCTTATTTTTTCTGGAAATACCTATAAAAGATAATTATGGACATTTATATGGCTATTTAATTTGTACTTTGACACAGCTAGCTTTACTTATTAAATGTGACATAGATGCCAAGATGTAAAGTGCTTTTCTAAAATATGATGTCTTCAACAGCTGTCCTTTCCCTCTGCTAATGCAGGCTGTAGAGTCTGTGATTTTCACATTACAATGTTATAAAAAACTTAAATAGCAATTTAGTGCCTTTAAAATTAATATAAAATTATCTCTTTTACGTTGTATTCCAAATTAGATAATTTTTATCATTTATTTATCTTTTAAATTAGACAATTTTTAAAGCCATTTTCAAGTGTGTGTGTGTGTATATATATATATATGTATATATATATATACTTAAGACTAAAATGCCTTTTGCTTTTGACTCATTGAGAACACAGTTTATTAAGTAGGAGCTCTTTGAAGACGGACTATGAGTATGGAGTATACTATCTGGGTCAGGTCAGTGGAGTTGAAAGCTGTGATAATGATTTAATTTGGAAACTCAAGTAAATACAAGAAATGTAAAATTCCACTCCCGGTTCTCATGTTACAGAGTTATAATGAAGTGGAATGCTTTCCCCTCAAAAAACAAACATGTTACCCTTACAACATTACTTTTCATTTGTCTCATTTTAGGGTTCTTATAAACTGTTAATTTAACTAGCATGCTATTTGCTATGTAGGAGTAGCTGTGTGAAAATCTATTTTTGAAACCCCTCCACTGAAAAGTCATGTAGTACATTTTTTCTGCTCAGATTTGAAAAGCTTTAGTTTCCCAGCTGGCAAAAGCATTAAGTGTGTGTATGCTTCCAATTAGAAGCAAGATTTTCCCGATGTATCGTCCAAGGTTACGCAGTGGTCCACAGAGGATTTGTGGGGCCCTTTCCCTCTTTGTCTTCTAGCTCTCTGCTGCTGTTATGTGGACAGTTTGCAGAACTTTGGCTGTTGAGCAAGATGTAAAATTTTCTGAATATTGATTCACTAGGAAGTAGCAATTCAATCCGAACAAATAGAATGCCACATTTACAGTTTGTTTCCTTGGAATAACTTTCAGGAAGTCAGAGAGTTAAAAACCAGAAGGGCATTGTTTCACAAATGGAAGCTATTTGTTCATGTGCCAGTGGGAATTGTTTTTCTAATGTTCCTTTTAGAACAGACAGAATTAAATAATACATTCTGAAAATTTTCACCAAGTAATACAGTTCCACGTTTTCACAAGTTTTAAAGGGAGGAGAGAAAAGCCAGAGTAAAGACTAAAAGTATTCCTTAAGTCAAACCTTCATGTAGAACAAAGACATTACTCCTAAACAGGTCATGAGAATAGAGAAAGGATATTTGAATATTGCACTCAGGTATCAAAAATTAGTCATTTCACACTTTGGCCTCAATCTGCAAAATATGCTCTTGAAAAAAAGCCTTCTATATGTTTTCGTTATGATATGTCACGTGTCACTTTGAAATACAGACCTGAATCTTGGTATGGAAGCTGCTTTCGCATCTTTCCAAGACATTCCTACTACAGAAATTAAAAAAAAAAAAATTAACCTGAAATTTAAAAAAAAGTATATCTGGAAAGAGATTATCATATTTCCAGATGCTCTGTATAGAAAATGGCACTTTTGCACAAATACTTTAAATGATTGTGATCTTTTTCTCCTGTATGTGTATGTTATGCAGGTTGAATAAGAAGTCGATCCACTTATACTGTTAAACATTTATTGGATAAAATTCATACGGACCAGTTAATATAAGTATTTACTGAAATAAAGAGAAACCAGTCTTCATGATTATTCCAAAGGCTGCCATATAAAAGCTTAGAATTGATAGGACGTGTATTTTAATCCAGTTTCTTTGTGTTTTTAAGGTATCATTTACATCAAAAACTGCCAGAGCTCATGATACCAGACTTAGATACATATTTTCCCACTTTTCAGAGTGTGGTGCTATGGTCCCTCTCTGCAAAGTGCATGCACACACCCACATCCACACCTATATCCACAACATGAAGGAGCATTAGCCTAAAGAAAGTTAAATTGACTCAAAGTGGAACCACTTAGAATAGGAATGTAAGAATTCTTGCTCAACCTACCTGTGGCTGTAGAACATACTTGTTTCATACTATTGTTATAAAATTAGTTATTAAAATGATGTCACAGTGGGAAGGATGGCTTGCCCTCTCTAGTCCAACCTGCCATTTTCTTTCACCTTGACTGCTGCTTCAGTCTTCCGGTTATTTTTCCACTCGAGTCTATTCTTCACAAAATAGCAGAAGTGATATGTATTTTTTTTAAGGTTTCTAGCCTGTTTTTAAATTGTAAAATATATATAATCTAAAACTTACCATTTTAACCATTTTCTTTCTTTTTTTTTTATTGTCAAGTTTGCTAACATACAGTGTAGTCTTGGCTTCAGGAGTAGAATCCTGTGATTCATCACTTACATATAACACCCAGTGCTCATCCCAATAAATGCCCTCTTCAATACCCATCACCAATATTTCCCACCCCCCAACCCTCTCACCCCCCATCAACCCTCGGTTTGTTCTCTATATTTAAGAGCCAAGTGTATTAATTCAGTGGCATTAAGTACATTTACATTACTGTGGGATCATCACTACCATCCATCTCTGGAATTTTTTATCATTATAAACTGAAACTCTGTACCTATTAAACACCAACTCCCAATTTCTTCTGCCTTCCAGCCCTTGGTAATAATCACTATTCTACTTATTGACTCTATGAATTTGACTACTCTGTGTCCCTCATATAAGCAGAATCATACAACATCTGTCCTTTTGTGTCTGGCTTATTTCATTTAGCATAATGTCTCCAAGTTTCATACACATTGTAGCATGTGTGATTACCTTCCTTTTTAAGGCTGAATAATTATTCCACTATATGCACATACCGCATTTTGTTTATCCATTCATCCATTGGTGGATACTTGGGTTGTTTCCACTTCTTGGCTATTGTGAATAATGCTGCTGTGAACACTGGTGTACAAATAGTATTTGAGTCCCTGCTTTCAAATCTTTTAAGTATATATCCAGAAGTAGAATTGCTGGGTCGTATGATAATTCTATTTTTAATTTTTGAGGAAGGACCATACTGTTTTCCACAGCAGCTGCACTAGCACTGTACAAGTGTTCCAGTTTCTCCACATCCTTGCCAACACCTGTTATTTTGTTATTTTTTTTTAAATAATAATCATTCTAATAGATGTGCAAGTGATACTTTTAAAACAAAAATTCAATGACATCACTTCCTGCTTAAAACTCCATGACTTTTCATGACTCGTTATCATAACCATCAGACCTGTATAGGTCTGGCCCCTGCTTATTTTTCTATTTCTATCCTGTGCCTCCCTCTTGCCTTCCTAGGAGACCACAAAGTCTTCCTTCTGTGAGGACTTTCATATTTGTTCTTCCTTCTGCCATGATTTCCCTACTCCCTTACTATGCATGGATGGCTGCTTGTCATTCTTTGGGTCTCTACCTCTGCAAGGGTCCCTAAGCACCCTTTGTAAGGGTACCCCCAGAACCTTGTTCTTTTCCTTTGTGGCACACATCACCACTGTAATGATTTCATCCCTTTGCTTGTTTCCTGCATGCTTTCAACAGTAAAATGTAAACTCCATAAGGGTATAAACAGTGGCTAGCTTTACTGTTGCTTCCTTAGAGCCTGGGGTAGGCTCCTAAGAAATCCTCAACAGGGAGTTGATAATTAAATCACAACAAGGTCTGGAAATTCCTCATAAATTTGTAACTTTTCCCCTGTATTAATGAAACGTGTTCAGTTTCTCTGATTTGTCAAAATAAAATCCTTCAGACAAATTTATTGTCTAACATAACATTTTTATTGTACATGTGTTTAATATTAACTTAATTACATAGTTTAACATTTATATTAAGTAGACTCAAACCTGCTAAACAGATTATAGCTAGATTGACTGCTTTCTAACAACCAGCAATTAAAATCACTTCTATTAAAAAAAAAATCCAGTTGGGGGGTGCCTGGGTGGTTCAGTTGGTTAAGTCTCTGACTTCGGCTCAGGTCATGATTTTGTGGCTTAAGAATTTGAGGCCTGCGTCGGGCTCTGTGCTGACAGCTCAGATCCTGGAGCCTGCTTTGGATTCTGTGTCTTCCTCTCTCATTGTCCCTCACTCCCTCCACTCTTACTCTGTGTGTGTGTGTGTGTGTGTGTGTGTGTGTGTGTGTGTCTCTCAAAAATAAATAAACATTAAAAAAAATTTTTACTTAAAAAAAGTCCAGTTGATGCATTGAAAAGGTAACAAAACTCAAATACCATTTAATTTAAGCAGTTTTGCCTCATGACCAAGAACAAAAAACAAATTAGCTATAACTTTTATCTGAAATCATGCATGTTTTGCTCCACTGCTCTCCCAAATAATTTGTCAAAACAGCTTTTAGAAGTAATTTGAAGGGTACATGGGAAGGAAATTGAGAGGGTTTAATCTCTACTCATTTTAATTTCATATAGCTTATTTTTAGCAGGAGAATAAAAGCACCAATATCAATTATAGAGTTTGTAAATTAAAAGTGTAAATGAATTACATGGGATTTTTTGAACAAAAAATGTTTTTTATATGGACAATTTTAGGACTCTCTCTTTGTGTATTTACAGGCTGGTGTGTCTGGATGTGGGTCTTTATTCATTCTGCTTTGCATTTAATGGGTCCTTTGATCTGAAAACTTCTCCCTTCTCACCTTCACTGAATCTCTTCTCATCATTTATGACTTCCTTTGACACTCTAACATCTGTTGTTTTACCTTTTTTCTCACAATTTCTTATCTCATGTTTTTTTCCTCCTGGGAAACATTCTGGGAGACGTTGTTATTTCTAAATCAGTGGTTCTCAAACTTTTGTGTGCATCAGAATCACCTGGGAGTCTTACTAAAAAATAAATCAATAGATTCCATCCTTAGAGTTTAGATTCAGTAGTTTTCACGTGGGGCCAAGAAATGGCATTTCTAACAAATTCCTAGGTGACTCTGATGCTGCTGGTATGGGGACCATAATGTGAGAGATACTCCTCTACATCCTTGCTACTCCATACGAGGATAAGCATGGCACTTCTAACAACCTTCCAGGTGATAAAGCTATTGGTCTTTGGCCCACACTTTGAAAAGCAAGGATCTACTACAATGCTTCTCAAATTCTGAATCCTGGGCCAACAGCATCAGAATGCCCAGGAATTTGTTAGAACTGCAATTTCTCAGTCCCTATCTGGGGACTACTAGATCAGAATCTGCATTTCAACAAAATCTCCAGATGACCAGTAAGCATAATAAGGTTGAGAAGCCCTATTCTATCTAGATCACCTAGTTAGTCTTTATGATGACAATTTCATTATACAGCCCACCCATTAAGTTGATTTCAGATGAAGTTTTAATTTATACACTCTTTTTAAGTATTTGATTATTCACTTATATCATAGTCTAATCTTGTTTACAGATGCCATATTATTTCAAAATATCCTGAGGCTACTAATGTTCCTTCCAGGTTTTCTTATTCAGTTTGTTAGTCTTGCTCCTTTTATTTGTCAGCTGTCCTGTGGAAACAAGTGAATCTACAAATCTTAATGGCTTATAAGAAAAAAAAGTTTATTTCTTGTTTATATCTTAATGCTGGCTGAAAGTCAATGCCGGTTCAGCTCCTGCTTCCACATGCCTTTATCCCGGGAGATAGAGGGGACTTAATATGCACCAAGCCTTTCTTGAGAGAGAAGGAAAAGAGCAAGAGGGCTTCTAGAAACCTGCAAGGGCTCTTAAAAGTTTTGTTTGGATGCGGAGCTCATTACATCTGCTTTCATGTTATTGCCAAAGTAAGTCATAAGGATAAATGCATTGTCAATAGAATGGAAAGTATGTTTGTCCCAAAGGAAGCGTGTTATAGACTGAATGCTGTGTCCCTTTATCAAATTCTTATGTTGAAATCTAATATCCATTGCAATGATATGAGGTGAGGCCTTTGGGAGGTAACAGGTCATGAGGATGGAGCCCTGGTGAATGGGATTGTAAAGCAATAAAGGGACCAGATTTCTCTCTCTGTCACGTGTGAGAACACAAGAAGGAGAGGGTGGCCTGTAGACTAGAAGAGGACCCTTCCCAGAACCTGACCATGCTGGTACCTCAGTCTCAGACTTCCAACTTCCAGCACAGTGAGAAATAACTTTCTGTTGTTGAAAAGCCACCCAGTGTGTGGTATTTTGTTGTAGCTGCCTGAACTAGGACAAGGCACTCCATCTCACAGATCAAATGAATAGAGTTATATAATCCTGTTACAAGAAGGGGTAGTAAATAATGTCAAACAATAATACGATTTACCACTGTCCTTCTCTTTTATGATATTGTTTTTTCCCAAAGATCTGGTATAATATATAACAAATGTATATCTCATGATATATAATGAAATAAATATATATATTTCATTCATAATATGGCATGAAGTATATTAGATATAGACACACACTATTTAAATCAATCAATCTGTGTATATATGCATGTATGTATGTATAAACCTATGCTGGTTTGTACAGGCAAGAGGCAGAGTTTCCTCTGGGGTTGTGTAGGTCTGTTTTCTCTCTAGACTTCTCCCTTGAATGTGAGGGATGGCACTTGTCTCTGTGAAAGTGTGTGGCATGTTCTGATCGGCAGGCTTCTCTATACACTGCCTGGCTATGAAGCAGGCAGGTATCATTTACAACTCCTGGAATGACTTCTGCTTATTATTCCAGAGGGCATTTCTCACTGAGTTATGAGGAGGTATATGGGAGGTAAAGTAGGAAGAGAATAGGGCATCTTCAGAACAAAAAATACTTTGGTTTACAGACTTAGAAAATGTAGCCTTGCTGTGATCAAACTATCATGGAAGCAGTGGTGTCCTAGTAGAGAGTCTTTCAGCCCAGACTTTGAGTTTGGATTTTTCCAAGCATAGTAGGAAGGCATAGGAGGATTCTAAGCAAGCAGTAGTGATGTATAGATCTTTAATTTTGGAAATAACAGATACTTGATATAATGTTTGTCATATTTATAATGTATGAAGAAGAATATTCCAAATTAAAAACCCATGGTCCCTTTCAACTCAACCTAAGTAAGATGTTATCAATCAGGTCTAATCAGTAGACTAAAACCATACTAGTTACTTGAGAAAACTGAATTTAATGTAAAGAATTATCACCTACTTAGGAAATTGTTAACTAGATAAGCAAAGAAGCAAAAGAAAGACAAGACTAAGGTGTCATAGAGGCAGCAATTACAGGAAGCAACTCTCTCCCTGTAGCTGGGAGAACTAAGGGAACAAGTTGGAGTTATTAAAACCTAGAAGCTTTGAGGAGGAGCTGAACAGAGCTGAAATGCAGACATCTGAGGAAGAGTCCTGCTTTCTGGTAGTGTTATCTGTGCCTTAAGATTCCCCAGGAATCTCTCCTCTATGTATTTCCTGCTATATCCTGCAGGGTTGACTCCTGTCTGAATTTATTACCATGCATTTCTTTATAGAGTTTTACTGCATTGTGTGTGTAACATTATATTGTTTACTTCTCCCTGATTTTAACTAACAGTTAAAAGAAGAGTATTTTCTTAAAGATGCATAGTTTTAGCTTTTCTTTTAGGTGAAGGATGCATTTTGAGTTAATTGCTTTAACTCTTGTGTGAGGGGAGGATGGAGGTTCATTTTTTTCCCCATCCAGAGACCCAGCAAGGGCAGAGTCAGCACGAACATGCAAGACTGGATAGCTGTTGGTGATCACAGAAGAGGGGTACCCCTTGCTGGATGGCATTAGGGGGGACAGTGAAGACATGGCTGGCCCCACATGGCTCCTGATGCTGATGGACAGCGTGTCCAGGCATGAGCTTAAGTTTTCTTTTACAACTTTCAGCTTGGCTAGGCCACAGTACCCAAATGTTTGTTCAAACATTATTCTAGATGTTTCTGTAAAGATACTCTTTAGATGGGACTTTTACATTAGTAAACTTTGACTGAAGCCTACTTTGAGTAAAATTGCTTCACTCAAATTTTACTTTTTATAAAAGTTTATTTATTTTTTGAGAGAGAGAGACAGAGTGAGTGGGGGAGGGATAGAGAAGGTGGTAGGGAGAGAGAATTGCAAGCAGGCTCTGTGCTGACGTGGGGCTTGAACTCACGAGCCATGAGATCATGACGTGAGCTGAAACTAAAAGTCAGATGCTTAACCAACTGAGCCACCCAGACACTCCTCAGATTTTACTTTGAATAAAGCACTTCCATAAGGTGGAATCAGTTGAAGACTGTAGGACAAAAAACAGATCTTCCATAAGTATGAGGGAATTCTGCCAGTAGACTGCCTTTGGACTTGAGCTCCAGTATCAACTCTTGGTCTCTAGCTTGTCAGCCTACCCTGCAGATTTTGGACTCGCCAGCTCCCACAATCACATGAACTAATTTCTTGAAATCTATCTATCTATCTATCTATCTATCTATCTATCTATCCATCCATCCATCCTACTGCTTCTATACAAATGTGTGTGTGTGTGTGTGTGTGTGTGTGTGCGCGTGAGATATACAGAATCTATAGGTTCTGTTTCTCTAGAAAGCCCTGATTAATGATGCATGCACTTTTTATCAGAGTTTTAGAAATAGGAAAACTTAATCTGCAAGGCTATCTCAGAATATCTCCATCTCCACTTAAACTCATGGATTGAGGTTTTGTGTTTACTTCTACAGTAGATAGTTGTATCTAATTGTATCACAGAGGTAATAGTGGGACACTATTTTCAGACACTTGGTCCCGGGCTCTGTAACCAAGAAATAGGGCAGGATGGATGGCAAGGAGTTAATTGGCAGTCTTTGCCATAGATGGAAAATGACCAGCTTGGCAGGCCTTCTATGCATTCAATTCTTTACCCAAAATAGGGCCAAGCGATAGATGTACTTCTATTTGTGAGACAAAAATCTTTTCAAGATTTAGTGTGTGTCTTAATCCATTGAGGCTGCTCTAACAGAATACTAGACTAGGTAGCTTATAAGCAACAGAACATTATTTCTCACAGTTCTGGAGGCTGGGAAGTCAAAGATCAAGGTATTAGAATGAGAGGGAAGTTCTGGTGAGAGCCCACTTCCTGACTTACAGAGAGGCATCTTTTTTCACTGTGACCTCATATGGAGCAAGGGATCTCTCTGCAGTGCCTTTTATAAAGGCACTAATCTCATTCGTGAGAGCTCCACTCTCATGATCCAAGTACTTCCCAAAGGCCCCACCTCCAAATCCCATAATGTTGAGGATTATGTTTCAAAATACAAATTTTAGGGGACATAAGCATTCAGTCTCTAGTGGTGTGGTTCTGGCCAGGTTTTGGAGAGTACATGTAGAAACTAGCTGGAGCAGTTTTGGCTACTTGGAGAAGTTATCTCTGCTTTCTCTCCCAACCTTCCCATTCTCTTTTTCCTTTCTCTCTTTGGACACACACTGTACTAGCATAGGCTTCAGTGGGCAATGGCTTTATTTCCCTGCTTGGGGTGGGAGGGCAGGTGCTCTGGCACAGGAGACCCCCTGCAGGGAGGCCCACTGTCATGCTGAGCTCTGCTGCCCTGGGCTCCACAAGAATGAAATAAATGTCTTCTCATATTCCAGGAACATTCTTCATTTGTCTCCTTAGATGCCAAGCACCGGCATTTTATTCCATGAGGCTTCACCAAGTCCTGAGACTTAGTGAAAGATTGATGGGATATGTACTGTCCGTGCTCTAAGGCCTTACCAAGGAGGTTCTTAGATAAAATGCATAGCACTTACTACATATCATGGAGGACTGAGGCTGACCCAATTTTTTGGTCTGTATTCTGGACAATAGTGGATGAAACCAAAGAACAGACAGTCATCTTTGTGGCTTAGCATTACTAGCACTTGATGATGACTTAAAGTCTTAAGCCATGACTTTTCAAGTGCTCTCCAGAGTTGGAAAGCAAAAGCAATAAACTCGAGGACATTTTGCATAGCTGAGAAGAAAGTTATTTAAAGCACATTATCAGGTAAATATTTACTTTTTGATGTTGCAGAGTTGGAAGCTGCATTCCTCAAGGATGTTAACCCATTAACTCTCCCATTAGAGCTAATACCTGAAAAACAGAGACACGTTTGTCCAGATCTACCTTCAGACCCCCAAGGCTGTCTTCTCATGTGTATAATATAGCCACTTCTGAGTTCTAATGAGGAGGCAGGTTCCATTTGAAGGTGTGTATTAGGTAACTCGATAAGTACGCTTGAATTACAAATGGCAGTCTCAATCCATTAGAATTTTATAAAATATCCTTCACGGTGTAACTCATTTCCTTTCTAAGGGTGCCTTTAAAGATTGTGTATTTGCAGTATTTTAATAGTTTAACTGGAGGCCAACTTTATAACATACATATAAATATATATATATCTATAAACATATATAACATATATATAAATATATATATATAAAAATATATATATTTAACATATATACATATATAAATAAAACATATATAAATATATATATATCTATATATAAAGATATATAATAATATTTAGGCACATTATAAAACTTAGTAAGTTATGAAATATTCAGAAACAGACTTATTCCAAGGGGAAAAAACTTGTACATTCTTCGTTTTCTATAAATTTTCAAGTCCTTGCAAGAAGAGAATGATTAAGGGGCGCCTGGGTGGCTCAGTCAGTTAAGCGGCCAACTTCGGCTCAGGTCATGATCTCACGGTCTGTGAGTTCGAGCCCCGCGTCGGGCTCTGTGCTGACAGCTCAGAGCCTGGAGCCTGTTTCAGATTCTGTGCCTCCCTCTCTCTGACCCTCCCCTGTTCATGCTCTGTCTCTCCCTGTCTCAAAAATAAATAAAACGTTAAAAAAAATTTAAAAAAAGAAGAGAATGATTAATCCTCTCCTCTTCTCTTAATATTTTTAAATGAACCATGTCCTAGCTAAGTGGGAGCTGCAGGGGAGACATTTTATCTGCACCAATTAGGATAAGGTTTTAAAAATCCCCAGGGTAGCTGATCAGGTCTCCCGCCCATCCCAGTAAATCGGGGAGAGGAGAGAGGCTCTGTGTGAATGAGACGTGGAGGAGGGGGAAGACGGCAGTGAATTGAGGGGACTCATCAAACACACATACAGCTTCTTTCTTTTTCTCAAAGATAAAATGACTCCATAGACTGAGATTATGATGATGATACCTCACTGCACTGTACAAGTATCACTGAACTCTGGAAACCTAGAATCAAGACAAGACCAGAGAAAAGAGATAATGGCATTAAGAAAAAATAAATTCTTCCTTCTATTTCCTCTCCCTTCCTCTCTCCTCCCCTCCCACCTCCTCTCCTTTCTTTCTTCTTCCTCTGCTTTATCTCTCCTCTAATGGTTTGTAGCCACATTTAAAAAGTAAAAAGAAACATTCATTTTAGTAAAAAAAAATATTTAACACAATCTACCCCAAATATTATGTGTTAACATGTGATCAATATAAAAGCTAATGAGCTATTTTGCATTTGTTTCTTTTCTGTTTTTGTTTTTTTGATACTAAATTTTATGTCGGTGTGTATTTTACACTTGTAGCACATCTCACTTCAGACTTGGCCATGTTTCAAGTACTCAGTGGCCACATGCGGCTCCTGGCTACCACATTGGACCGCACAGATCTGAGGAAAGGCAAGAGAAGTTACTATGTGGTTGATTGTAGTTTGGGGAGATTATTTCTGACGCCGTGAAAAGAGATAATTGTTAAGTGCTAGTTTATAAATGCCCTGAACTTCAACTGCATGTTTAGATATTTAATGACCTCAACTCTGCATGGCAACGATGTATCAAACAAAATTTCCTTTCAGAGAGCCATGAATGAATTTGCCAGGCAGAGTATTCCCAAATTCTGTTGAAGGCTGTGGGTAGCAGGGACACAGGGCTCTCAGTGTGGCTTGGCAGTCTGGAGAATATACAGTGCTCATCCTACTTATGATACAGTGACCTAGATTGTCCAGGGCTGGGAGGGTCATGCAATTTGGTAGCAATAACTCGCTCAAAAAACCCAAAAGGCATAAAGTGGCATAAAGGCAGTAGTAGGGTAAAGTTCAGAAAGAATACTGCTGTATTTATATGAGAAAATATCTCAGAACACCAAATTGTAGATGGCAAGTAAAGTCTTGGGTTGATTTTGCTCTTTAATTAAATGTGGCTAATTTGGGGCTAAGAAGACATCCACATTTCCCTTTTGAGCGTTTCCTAAATTAGAAGTGTTCAGTATGCCATTTGGCTTTCCTGGGGCTGCAGAGATTAGAACATGGGGTTTGCAGCAGTGTGACTGGAGGAGTGACCCGTCCCATCTGCTTCCACTATGCCCCCTCCAACCTCCCCACTGTGGGGCGGCCAGCATGAATTTATGAAGACATAATCTGATTAATTCGTTCAAAAGCAAACAAGCATAAACAGTCAAAAGAAACAGTACTGTAACTTGAGATTCTCAGGCCTGCAGAGGAGTCTCTGGAGAACCTGCAGGATGGGTCTTAGCACCATCCCCTCCAGCCACATCCTATACAACTTTGTGCTTACTCACCACCTCCAGCCAGTCGGTTCCCCACACACCCTACTCAGTCCCACTGCAGAACCTTTGCACCTGCTAGTAGCATGCCAGGCAAGAGGGCAGACGTAGAGCTTAGGCGAGCTGCAGGATCACAGACAACCTCTCCATGCATGCCTGTTTCCTCATTTGTAAAACGGTGTATATAATAGCACACCTGCCTCTTAGAGCTGATAGGAAGATTACACGCATTAATGAATGTGAGTACTTAAAAAAGTATCTTGCATTGAAAGCTAGAAAAAAAATGTAGGTTTATTACAAACTCATTTATCAGCAAAACGTGATGTGAACGGACATGAGGCCATTGGTGTTTATCTGTCCTGCTTATATGATAAATAAGTGTTTTCTGCAGAAATGCTGATAAATTATAAGGTGGTGCCCAGACCCTGCTGAGAATTTCAGATATAATATGGTGTGTGCACTGTATTCTATTTCTAAAGCCTAAAAACTGAATTCTTGGAACATATCTTTCCCCAGTAGTTTTGTATAGGGGGTTGTGCACATGTATGTCTCCTGTGCAACATTCAGCTTTTACCTCTCTCCAGAGGCCTCTGACCATCCTACTGAGGGAGGTCCTTCTATTACAGGACGCCATGGACCAGTCCTCAGAGAACTTACTATCTGTAATCATACTTGTTTTGTGGCTTTAACGACCATTTATTTCCTGACAGATCCAAAAATTATAGCTCTAATGAGGACTGCTCCCCTGAACAGATTGCATTTACAAGTGACCACCTGATTGCCTCCACCTGAAGGTCTAGACCTTGAACTTCCAGTCTATCCCTCTACACTGCCCTTCTTGCATTTTACCCCCTGTGGTTCATGGCATCTCCATCCTTTCCAGTTGTTTAGGACAGAATTTGTGGAACCTCCTTGTCTGCTCTCTGCTCCCATACTCCACACCTGTGCCACAGCAAATCCTATTGGTTTTGCCTTCAAAGTCTTTGTGCACTCTGACCCCTCTCACCACCATTGCTCTGGTATGAGTCATCACGGCCTCTTGCCTGGATTCCTGCCATGGCCTCATGACCCTCACGCTTCCTCTTCCATCCACAGTCAGTCTGTCCTCCAAGATGACTTTCCTCCCATGGGCCTCAGGCCTTTCCCAGTGAGCTACCCTCATGGCCTCCTCTACTCTCTGGCCTCATCTCCTGCCCCCTCACTGCTCACTCTTTCCACTGACCTCCCTGCTCTTGCCCCAGACCTTACCACCATTCTCTCTGTCTAGAAAGCTTCTCCCCAGGTTTGCTCCCTAATGTTTTCAAACACTTGTTCAAGTGTTCAAACCCTTCTCAGAGAGTCTTGCCTGACTGCAAATCTACATGGCCCTCACATTCCCAGGCCCCTTGCTACTTATTCTGACATAATTCATAGTTTATGACACTTTCAACATGCTCTTCTGGACCCAGTTTATGTACCTTCCAGGATTCAGCAGACCCCAATTTTCTTCTCAGTGCTACTGATGATCCTCCAGGAAGACCACCTGACATCAGGTGGTCACAGAGGGGAGGGTTAGGTCTTGCTGGAGGGTAGACTCGTGGAGCTCTGCCACTATCTTGGCAGGACAGCAAGATGCCCACTGCATTGGGTAGGTGGCCCTCTGAGGTAGCTGCTCCTGGTCCCTCGTGTCATGCTCAGACCCCCCCCCCCCCCCGGCCTAAGCAGCCTTGCATCACGTCTCACACTTCTATGCCTCTGGTGTTCCAGATGTTGCTGAGGATTGAGAGTTTGTGGGACATCTGTATAGCACTCATGCAGACACCAGCTTCCTTGGCTCACCCTTGGGACTGAGCCGTGGGGGCAGGTGTGGAATGCTGTAGCTCACCTGCTCTGTGTTCATGTGGTGCAGAGTCTGCTGTTTCTATTGTGGGTCTTGCTCTTCTAGTGGCAACCGGGAGAGGACAGATGGCCCAACCTGTAAGACAGTGGACTTGATGGTCCATGGGGCAAACTCCATCTAAAATGTCGCAAGAGCCTTTAGTTACATTTTTCTCCCTTCCGGTTCTGGTTATCTATTGCTGAATAATAAGCAATCTTAATGGTTCAAAATAACAACAATTATTTATTTTGCTCTTGAATTTGTAATTTGGCCAGGGATTATTGGGAGCAACCTATCTGTGTTCCACTGGTACTGAAGGGCCCACTGTCAAGATTGCTCACTCACTTGCTGGCTGGTTGGTGCTGGCTCTTGGCTGGGAGGCTTGGTTCCTCTCCATGTGGGGACTCCCCACGGGACTGGCTGAGTTTCCCACAGCATGACCACTGGGTTCAGGAGCAAGCGTTCCAAGAGCCAGGAGGTGGGAGTCACCCACTACTTAAGGCCAGGACCTAGAAACTTGTACTGATACTTGTCACTTCTATATTCTCTTGGCCAAATAGCCACAGAACTGTCCAGATTCACAAGAAGGAATGTAGAGACGCCAGCTCTCAGTGGGAGGAGGAGTGTCAGAGAAGTTGTGGCTATTTTTAATCTGCCATGCTTCTTTCCTTGATGAATTGGTCTGAGACAGTAATTCATGAGACTTTGCATAAGACCTAGTATGGCTATGCTTTTCATGAAGCTATAGCCAGCTGATAAACCAGCCCCCTGAATTTGTTCTCCTTTGCCTGCCTCATCCTCTTTTCTCTCATTCCTGCTTATGTGGATTTCACTTTCAAAGAAAGCATTAGTCATAAGATTTTGCTCAGGTTCTGTTCTGTGTTGAAGGGAACCCAGTGTAAGTCACATACTATATACTTTAATTTTTAACTTCGTTTATTGTCTATCTCCCCTGTTAGTATATAAGCTCCTTATAACAGAGTGCACGTGTGTGTGTGTGTGTGTGTTTGTTGTTTTGTGTAAGGTTGTATTGTTAGAACGTTGTAGGACAGTGTCTGGCTCACCAAAGGTACTCACTAAATATTAGTTTAACAAATGAATGTTTACCTGAATGTTATCTGTTTCCCCCACTAGAATGTAATCTCCACAAGGGCAAGGACATTGCCACTTGTCTCAACACTGTTTTTCCAGCTCCAACAATAGTGTGTGGCACATACTAACTCTCAATAAGTGTTTTTAAATGAATACATGAACAAAGCCAGGGGAAAGCAATACATAGATTCTTCTGGAGGGAAACATAGTCATTGCAAATCAGGGATGTACACATGGAAGTTTTAGAAAAGCCCAGGATAACTCAGATGGATCCACCCAAGATTATCACACTTGAAAGGTAACCGTTTCAGTGGAATTTTCATGGGCTCTTTGGGATGTTATTACACAAACATTTCAAAATTGAATTTTGATGGTGTTGGAAAAGAAGAGCAAGATACAGCCACCATGGCCCATGACCCCTCAGCTGCAGTCGCCTAGCAGGGCTATTTCAGGTGTGCCCTCCAGGGGGCTGGATCCTTCCCCATTCCCTTGGCATGCCTTTATCTTTCTGGAACATGTATTCCTAAGAGTATTACCTTGGTCTCACCTACGCTGTTTTGGCTGATTCAAGTTGCTCCTTGGTGAGTTTTGTATGAGGGTTTTTGTGTCTTCACCTTTTCCACCCGTTCAATCGCAGTCGACTTTTTCATTAAAATTGGGAGCTTATATGGGAGCAGATACAGTTAAGCCTTTGTGATCTATGCCAGTCAAGACATCAGGAGAAAACAGGGTGCACTCTGAGATCGTTGAAAGACACTTCATATTCTAGAGGCTGTTTACAGAATTTCCATACACGGGGAGCTGTATGCTGGGAACTAGCCCAGCAGCTGGAGCCAGTAGTCAGTTCTCGGACCACTGTGCAGCCCTAGGGAAGAGTACAGATAAAGGCCCGCATGTCACAAATCAGAATATTTCAAAGTTACAATTCCAGATAACATGCTGTTGAATAAAATCTGTCCTACCTCAACAAATAGGGTGCTTGGGTCATGACCCAGAGGGCTGGATCTGCATGTAGAATTATTGCCCTCTTCTGAGTTACAGGCCACAGAGGCAGAACATGGTGGTGAGGGCCAGCCACCCAGTAATACCGCCCCTTCTATCCTTCTCCAGCTCTGTGCATGCAGCAAACACCTCTGCCAGCTCATGTGCAGACACCCCCACCCATGCATCCGAGCTGCACAAACAGCTGCCTTTTAGACACTCTTGGGTCTAGGGGTACACACAGAGTCACAGCCATCCCCCTACCCCCCGAGACAGGACCGAAGGTAAGATCTGTGCAGACAATGGAAGCTGGCTTGGATCTTTTGGGGTGGGGGATTCCAGTTTCTGAGTGTACAGCCTGTCCTACCAGCCGGGACATCGGTGAAGGTGGGTCAGTGATCCCCTGTGCCTGTGTCTACTAGTCGCAGCAGAGTTATACCGACTTTACGTGCGGAGGGAGAAGGAGGGTCTGTAGATCGCGCTGCCCTTGAGCAGGGATGACCTTCTTTCTAGAGACATAGTCAAAGGCAAATGACCTTGTAGGAGGGGAGCAAGGGACATATCCTCCTGCTGATAGCAGGGGTCTCCAAGGCTACCCCCAGCTATAATGCAGGGGGCTTGGGAGTCATGGTGATGGAGCTTCCCCAGGAAGATAGCAGCAAGGAATCTGGAGAGGAAGAGCACAGGTGCCAGGCTCAGGCTGCATTGGTGAACGATGCAGGCCAAGATCTCCAACCTTAGCCACAGTATCTGCTTTCCAAACACCAGGAAAGACGAAGGTAGCAATGCCCATGGCCTGACATTGACTGGACCTCAGAGAAATCCCCCAGGGAGCCTGGGATATGCCTACCCTTTGACCTTCATGCTTTTTAAGAGTTGAACACCTGAAGCCACCTGGGAGGTGGGAAGAGGCACAAAGGGTTCAGCGATGGTATGAGCGGATATGGTCACTTCATTAAGCCTTTGAGACAGTTGTTTATAAGGCATTGTTCAAACTACTTCATTTTGTGACTTTTAAGAACATGCGGCTAATTAACACAAGTAACCATTCATACCCACTGATACTTTTGTGCAACTGTTTTAGGCAAGGCACCGCGCCAGGTCTGGTCGCAGCCTGTACTCCGCCGAGCTGGTAGTCTCCACAGGGAGTCTCAGACTCCAGGCACAGTGCTCCGAGTTTGCCATTCTTGGAATCTCGCCCTGTTCCCTCTTTCCTCCCACCTCCCTCTTCTCGCTTCCTCTGGGCACTGAGAAAAAGTCAGATGGACTCAGAACTAAAGGGAACTTCTCTGTGTGAAACATACGACAGGGAGAGAAGAGAAGAGAGATGGTGAAAATGGGGATGCGTCAGGTAGCTCAAAATGTTGTACCCAGTGAAGCAGACGGAGCTCAAGGGGGGAGGGAGGAGGAGGAGAGAGGTGATAGACCAGGAAGCAGTGAGCATAGAGCAGGTAGGGGGGTGAACACAGGACTGTCTCATCTTTTACTCATTCATTTTCTGAGTACCCTTTTCCTTGTTCATTCAAACACCATGTATGTTACTGGGCTCCCGCGGGATGTGTGTGAGGTCTCTGATGTGCACTAATGCTTTCAGTGTCTCAGATCCTGGTTATTCTTGGCGTCTTTGTAGGATTCCTTTGTAAGCTGCTTGAAACAATCTTATGGTTTCAGGCCTAAGGTGAGGCGAGTGAAGCGGGGCACTTACCTTGGGCACCAAAAAACTTGACAATCAAGACAAATAATATTTTAATGTAGTAATCTTCAAAAATCAAAATTAATGCAAAAAAATCCACGATGAATACAGTCTTAAAAAATTTAAAAAAGGCTGGGCGCCTGGGTGGCTCAGTCGGTTAAGTGTCCGACTTTGGCTCAGGTCATGATCTCATGGTTCACGAGTTCGAGCCCCATGTTGGGCTCTGTGCTGGCAGCCTGGAGCCTGCTTCCGATTCTGTGTCTCCCTCTCTCTCTGACCCTCCCCCCATTCATGCTCTGTCTCCCTCTGTCTCAAAAATAAATAAACGTTAAAAAAATTTTTAAAAAAAATAAAAAAAAGGCAAGATCAATATTCTAGAGCTGAAACAAAAGAACAGCTATGTTCCCATCACTAGTGAAACTTCTACAGGTTCCTTATAGTCAAAGACAAAGGGAAGACGTGTAAGTAAAGATGCCAGCCAGGGCAGCTGTTACTATGCGAGATGCGCTGCCTTTGCAGGTCTGTTGCCACAGCGGGTCTGAGTTCGCCCGTGCTCTCGGAACGATTCTGTGGCAGGTTCGTGCTGCCATCTAGTGGTGAGATGTGATATAAGCCACCCTCCGTGAAGGATTCTCTTGGGGGCAACATGTTCAAACCTGGAAAAGGCAGAAATAGACAAATATCAGAAACTCTCTGGATCAACACGTTTTTGGAGCTGTATTTAAGTCCAACCTATTGTGTGGCATTCTGTTTTTCTCCCTTTTGTTAAATACAAATTGAGCTCCAGTGTTTAAGAAGTGTGGCTGGGTCCCGGGCATGGGTATGGAATGATGAATAAGCGTGGCGGAATGTTTGTCCTAGGAGAGCTCTTTTAAAGTCTGAGAAGGAGACGATTCATGTAGCATCCCATTTTATTAAAAACAAACGCGAACAGAAAAGAAGTCTGGAGAGAGTTGTAGAGAGTGAGTGATTTGTCTAACATAACTGGTTGGCAGGAGAGTCGGACTTAGAATTCTTTTGGGTACACTTCCCATGGTACGTTGTTTTCCTTGCACCTTAGAGAAAACTTGTCCTTACCATGCTAAGACAAACATTGTAAAACTCTTCCTCTTATGTTCTTTGTGGGAGGAGTAATTGGAGCATATTTGAGAAATGGATTAGGGAGGGAAATCCGCTGCATTTCTGCCAATAGTAACTCCAGCCTGACTTAAATCAATTGCTTCTACTGAGAAAGATGCCCCATGAGTACCTCAAAGTCAAGATGATCTAAAATTTATGAATTATGTTTGTAATTTATTTAACTAACACTGGAAAGAGAGAAGTGATAACTTACCCCTTGCCCTTGAGCCGACAACTATGTCATTCACCCTCTTTTTTTTTTTGGAAACTGAGCTGCTCCCCATTTCAAGTCTCAAAAAGACCCTGACTTCGGGGAATTACCCCTAGACACTCCTCCTCCTAATCTCTTGAAAATAACTTCAGTTTTGTAGGTGTAGGGCATTAAGTGTTCCTCCAACAATGCTTACTATGTTAGTGCTTCTTATTTAAGATAAAATTGTAAACTGATAAAGCAAAATAGGCTGATTAAGGGTTCAGCTGCACACATATTTAATATATAACGTATTAGGTTTTTATCACGAAGATTTTCAAACATGCATAAATACAGAGATTGTAATGAACCCCAGTATGTCCATCACTCAGTTTACCAGCATTGGCGTCTCTTATTTAGCAAGATTCTGCCATATTTAATTCATCTTAATTGCCTTGTATTTTAATTTCTGAGGAATTTAAACAGATATCAGACATTTAACTGTTTTTTTTTTAATAATTAATTAGGGGCTCCTGGGTGGCTTGGTTGGTTGGGCGTCCGACTTCGGCTCAGGTCATGATCTCACAGCTTGTGGGTTCGAGCCCTGCATTAGGCTCTGTGCTGACAGCTCAGAGCCTGGAGCCTGCTTCAGATTCTGTGTCTCCCTCTCTCTCTCTGCTCTTCCCCTGCTCACACTCTGTGTCTCTCTCACTCTCAAAAATACATAAACATTAGAAAAAAAGTTTTAATTATTTGTTTTTAATTCACATCCAAGTTTGTTAGCATATAGTGCAATGATGATTTCAGGAGTATATTCAGTGATTCATCTCCTATGTATAACACCCAGTGCTCATCCCAATAAGTGTCTTCCTTAATGCCCCTTACCCATTTAGCCCATCCCCCCCACCCAAAGCCCCTCCAGCAACCCTGAGTTTGTTCTCTCTATTTAAGAGTCTCTCATGTTTTGTCCCCCTCCCTGTTTTTATATTATTTTTGCTTCCCTTCCCTTATGTTCAACTGTTTTGTATCTTAAATTCCACATGTGAGTGAAGTCACATGATATTTGTCTTTCTCTAACTGACTTATTTCACTTAGCATAATACCTTCTAGTTCCATCCACGTAGTTGCAAATGGCAAGATTTCATTCTTTTTGATTGTTGACTAATACTCCATTGTATATATATACCACATCTTCTTTATCCATTCATCCATTGATGGACATTTGAGCTCTTTCCATACTTTGGCTATTGTTGATAGTGCTGCTATAAACATGGGGGTGCATGTGTCCCTTTGAAACAGCACACCTATATCCCTTGGATAAATGCCCAGTAGTGCAATTGCTGGGTTGTAGGGTAGTTCTATTTTTAGTTTTTTTGAGGAACCTCCATACTGTGTTCCAGAGTGGCTGCACCAGTTTGCATTCCCACCAACAACGCAAAAGAGATTCTCTTTCTCAGCATCCTCACCAACATCTGTTGTTGCCTGAGTTGTTAATGTTAGCCATTCTGATGGGAGTGACGTGGTATTTCATTGTGGTTTTGATTTGTATTTCCCTGATGATGAGTGACATTGAGCATTTTTTCATGTGTCTATTCGCCATCTGGATGTCTTCTTTGCAGAAACGTCTATTCATGTCTTTTGCCCATTTCTTCACTGGATTGTTTGTTTCTTGGGTGTTGATTTTGCTAAGTTCTTTATAGATTTTGGATACTAACCCTTTATCTGATATGTCAGACATATAACTCTTAATATGTCATTAGGAATTCCTCAAAAATATGGACATTTTCTTACCATAAGGCCATGACGATGCCGAATACAATCAACAATAATTCCCGAGTAGCACCCAAAATTCAGCCTATGATAGAATTTCCTCAAATGGCTCCGAACCAACTACTGTTGGTTTGTTCAGATATTGATTCAAACAAGGTGCAGACATTACATTTGTTTGCTATGTGTCTTAAGTCTCTTTTAGTCTGGACAGTCCTCTCCCCCACCCCCTGCCATGACTTATAAAAACCAGGTCAGGTATCCTGAAGAATGTCCCCACTTCACATGTGTCTGTTTGCTCCCTTGTGGTTGCATGTAGCTCCTTCTGCTCTCCGCCACAACTCCTGTGAATGGATGTTAGCTCTAGAGGTCTGGTTATATTCACGTTCTATTTTTTCCCCTTTCCCCCTCCCTGCTTTTGCAAGAAAACTTCACAGGTGAGCTGTGTCCCTCATACAGCAACACACACCAGGAGGCTCACAATGTGTGGGTATTTCAGTGCTGGTGTGCATAGGTACTTCCCCAAAATTGTATTTAAAGAAATACTTCAAGCAGAAATTTTGAAAGAATAGGACAACGCATACATTCGTCATCTGGTTTCATGCATGGTGCCATCAACTGTTAAATTTTTGCCTTATTTGCTTTATCTCTTCTCTCTTTTCAGCCCTCAGTGACTATATCATCATAATCATATCTGAGAAATTTAGCAGTGATGCAGCTATATTATTCTATATACAGTCTAATTGAAAATTTCTCCAATTGTTTTAGTAACGTCTTTTGTAGCTTCTTTTTATGATTCAGCATTTAATCAAGGCTCATGTTTGCATTTAGCTCTCTGTCTCCTAAGTCTCTTTCACCATTTCCCTTGTCTTTTGTGTTCAGAGTGTTGCCAGTTTTGAAGTGCCCAGGCCAACTATCTTATAGAATTCCATTTGGTGAGACTCAGGTTTGGCAAGAATAATCACGTGGGTGATGTTGCATCCTTCCTATTGCCTTAGATCTGAAGGCACTGCAGTGTCCATTTGTGCCATTATTAATAGGGCCAAGGTTAACCCCCTGATTAGGTTTACTAGTCAGTGTTCTTTAGAGGAACAGAACCAATAGAAATATATATATATATATGTATATATATCTCCAATATCTTATTTATATGTATACACACACACACACACACACACACACACACACACACACACAATAAGGGATTGGCTCAAGCAGATAGAGAGGCAGTGAAATCCCAAGATAGGCAGTCAGCAGGCTGGAGATCCTGGACTGCCCATGGTATAGCTCCAGTGCAAGTTTGAATGCCCGAACCAGGAGAGCGGATGATACAAATTCCAGTCTGGAAGCCAGCAGGCTTGAGACCCAGATGAACCAGTTTTTCAGTTCTGGCCTGAAGGTGGGAATAGACCAGTGTCCCAGATCAGCAGGCAGGCTGACAGAATTCCTGTGTACTTAAGGCGAGGTCAGCCTCTCTTGTCTTAGGCCTTCACTGGAGGAAGGCCATCTACATAGGAGAGAGGGAAATTCACTTTGCTCACACTACCAATTCAGATATTAATCTCATCCTCAAACACTCTCACAGACACACCCCAAATAACAGCTGACCAATTTTCTGGGCACCCTGTGGCCCAGATAAGTTAATGTAAAGTTAACCACTTCAGGATGTCTACCATGTACAGCCGCCTTTCCTGAATGGAAATGAGTGAGAACGCCATGTGTGATATTCTGTGACTGTGACTGTTCTCCCCACAGTGTTTTACCCAACAGATTTTTAAACTGCTGAAAGGTGCTACAGAGTGCTTCGGATAATTGAAAAGATGGATAGCTTCCTTCGACGTCAAAAACTTCCTGCAGAATTTGGTTCAAAGTTAAGGTCCAGATTAGCAAGCTAAGGGTCGGAGATGTATGTGGATCCGAGGGGGAGCGACAGTGTAGGGCCAGGTGAGGGCAGGCACAGGGCTGTCCCGACTGGCCACAGGCAAAAATTGGCGAGAACTCCCAGTTTTCTCACTGGACTCTCCTCAAAAGCAAGGGAGCCAAAGCCTCCTGCGAAGAAGGTAGGAGGGGGTGGTGACCCTGTCAGGAGTTATCTGAGGGGGAGCCCGCAGTTCTCCTTTAGCATGGAGAACTCTGGAAACATTCCTGAAGAAAGGATTTCTCACTGTGTTGCATGGTGACATCTTATGATGCCTGGTTCTGGGCTTCTCAGCTCTGGCACTCCATGCATGGAGCCAAGATACTATGGCAGGAAGGCAGGGTCTGGGAGCCACCTCCTGACCTTGTTGTAATCGTTCATTGGTGCTGGAGTGGAGCACTGACTCAGCAACCTTGCCTTGGCTGAGGAAGCCCCAACAGTGCAACCCTGCCTGGTCTGGGCAGCTGCAGTCTCTTCTTTGATGTAAGAAACTCCCCTCCAGTGTTACTCTTCTCCTCTGAAGCTTTGCTTTATTGATGTTGTTGCAAGCCTGTGTAGGATATTTATCCAACCATTGTCGCTCAACACCTCACTCGATGGCATTCCAAAAGCTTATTTCATCTTAGGAATTTGATTTATCCTCCCCCCTCCCCTTATTTACCCCAACTCTGCCACTATGGACACCAAAATACCTTACATTTTACAGCACTTTATATGTTTAAAAAAGGAATTCCTTACTTCTTTTTTTTTCAAGTAGACTCCACACCCAGCACAGAGCCCAACACTGATCTCACACCCTGAAATCAATACCTGAGCTGAGATGGAATCTGAATCACCCAGGTACCCTAAGAATTCCTTACTTTTTTATTTTATCCTCTCAGTAACAAGGAGATAGTGTTGACTATTTATTTTCTGTTAACAGAGGCAAAGGCAAGCAACTTGATGAAAATCCCAAGCAAACAACCCAGGTTTCCTAAGCATTGGTCTAGTGGGAGGGACTCTGGAGCAGACAGAGGCCTGAGGCCACAGCTGTGGATCTCTTCCCCAGGGTATCTTCCTGCTCCTATTACAGACTGAAACTTTGTTATCCTTAGTTGGGTGCAAGGACTCAGTTACTTTCTAAGCAATGTCTATTTCACAAAGATGTTGTGACAAGTTTGCTCACCCTTACCTCTTCCTCCACCATACTCGCCCACAAGCACACACACGTGCATGACGCACATGCACACACGCGCAGAAGAAATCAACTTTACTATGTCCTCTATTGATTACTCTGAAGAGTATTGACTTAGGAAGTATCAGAAATAAAATCAATGGGAAGATCAATCCCAGGCTAATTTGCTCATAAACTCTGATGTACAAGAGGTTCAAGCTAATTTACATAAGACTTTATGGTAAGAATGCTGATCAGCCCTTCTGGTTCTGAGTAGAATTTCTTTTATTTCTGTATTAGCTCACTCCTAATTATTTTTTCTATTCCTCTTTCCTACTTATCCAGAATTTTATAGATAAAATCATTGTAATTAACCATAATACCAATGGCAATTTTTATTGTTTAATTATAAGTTAGTAATATTTTATATTTGAATTACTACAACTTTTCACTGAGAACCTCTTTTTTTTAAAGTTTATTTTGAGAGAGAGAGAGAGAGAGAGAGAGAGAGAGAGGAAGCAGGGGAGGGGCAGAGAGAGAGGAAGAGATGGAATCCCAAACAGTTTCCACTCTGTCAGTGCCTGACTCGGGGTTTGGGTTCGATCTCACAAACTGTGAGATCATGACCTAAGCTGAGGTCGAGTTGGCTTAACCGACTGAGCCACCCAGGTGCCATACTGAGAACCTCTTAAGGGGGATCTTTGGATCTTCCATCACTGTCAGTATTATTTATGGCATTATCCCTGTTTTCTGATACCCATAGGATGATCCTGACCCATCCTCAGGGTTTTTCTTAATCCGTCAACTGACTTTGCCTTCCTCCTTTATCCCCTCAGCTACCTACTGTGCTTACACGTCGGCTCCCTGATTCCCCTTGCGCGGCAAAGGAGGCAATCTCACTTTGCTGACTGCCTGTCTAGCCACCTCCCAAGGCAGAAAGTGAAGTAATTCATGCAGATCTTCACGGATCCTTCGCGGATCCTTCATGGACTCCATCTTCTGCATCTCCCTTTGCAATCACTTTGCAGCATTTTAGCACTGTGACCCTCTGGGGAAAACTCATGAATGAAGACTTGACCTATGTGTTGGATGGACACAGCCAGGAAGGCTGTTGGAATGAGAACTCATTTTTTTTTTTTTATGTGCTCAGGTTATTAGTAAATATTTAATGCTTTGATGACTTTTGCTTTTGTAAGCAATATGGCAACTTTAGGAAATCATATAGTTAATGCTTGGATAACAAAGATCTATGATATTAAATAAATATGGTGGACTAAATTTCAAGATGTCCAACCTAACCCACGATTCAAAATATAAAATTCATAGTCAGCCTGCTTGGCCATCTGGAAGCATGGAGCAGCATCGGACCGTCTCTCCAAGACTGGAGATTGTGCACGTTGTGAGCTTGGAAGGCTCACCAGCTGCTTAGGCTTCTCTGTCCAGATGTCAGTTCTTCCTACAGGGGCTCACCCTTTATTGAGAAGTGAACTTTCCACCTCTCCATGTCTTGAGGACATGAACCACTGAGTAAAATGCCAGCAATAGGGGCTACAGGATTCTTTCTGCCTCTTGGAATTGGAACAGACCTGAACACATCCATTCCACAGAGAGTCTAACTTATTTGCTTCATAAAAGGGGAATTGGGAAGCTGGTTCCCATGAGAATAGGTAGTGGCTACAGGCCACATTAATTAGCAAAAAAAGCCAGTAGACAGGTGTTTTTTGCTTTCACCTGTAGAAGTTCTGGTGGATCCTAGTGGAAGGATGCCTCCCTTGGTAGTACATTGGAACTTTGATCATTTGAAGAAACCAGGGCCACACCCCAGTTCTGGAGTTCCTAGAGAGTGAACACATTCCCTCCTTGGAAAGTATGTGTTTTTCTTTAACTCACAGTAAAGTGGCCCCTGGGGGTTTCCTTGCCAACCATCTCCAAACTCTGCCTCCCATTGGTTTTGCCCTAATTGTTACTTATTTAAGATATAAGAAAATATAATCCTTATGTACCATATTCCATAAATTTAACTAATAAAAATGTTGTTTCATAAGAGCCTTTTGAAGTCCAAGAAAACTTTGGAATAATTTTTATGAGACTTTAAAAATCTTTCTTCTTAGAGACAGGAAGTTTCATTTTGCCAAGAATAAATGAACTCAAATAGCAAAGGGATTGGCTTGACTTGACATGCCAAACCCACAGTGTTTCAGTGGCTTCCTCCCTTGGCCAAGTGCATTTTCAAGGCCTGAGAGTCTGCGCTGGTATCTAAAGTTTCAGATGAACATGTTAGTATTTTTAAGTAATTATTTTACTCCACCAGTTGCTCTCGATGTAAAAAGTTTCACTTCTTTTTTGAACCAATTTGATTCTACAGGCAAAAAGGGAGAGATTATTGATTTTACAAATCATACCTTTATTCGAGTTTGTTAAAGTTACATAGAAAAATGTTGAATTTAATTTCCTTTTTGGTATTTCCTTGAATGTTCTTACTTTCTTCTTTTATATTAACTTTAGATAATTTAATTTCTTTTTTCATAACCAGATTTTGAAACATTTTCTAGGGGCGTTTCCTAAAAGAAAAATTATAATAACATAATTATGTTGGCAGTCATAAAAACAATCCATGAAAACTTCAAAGAAAGCATATTATGTCATCTGAGGACTCAACATGCTCAAAGAAGTTTTTCTAAGATGAGCATAAAATAATAGCAAATTCTTTTACCATTTTAAGATAAGTTATTAATCAAGGGAAAAACCCATTTCTCTGCATCCCTTTTCTCCACTGTTGGCACCTCATTTTTCATCAGTGCATGTGTCTCTGGTTTTATTTGCTTATTCTGTATTTTCCTGCTCTTCCTGAACTGCCACCATTCATTCACTTTCAGTCTTATTATTGTTGTTGTTGCTGTCATTATTGATCTCATCCTCCTCCTTCTCTTCCTCATCACCTTCTCCATCAGTTCATACTACCCTGCCCTCTTTTTCCTTGTCCCCACCATGTTCCTTCATTGCCCATCTCTTTTCAGCTCTATACACTTCTCAGGATACTCGTCCCAGCCAGCCAGCCAGTCAGCAAATAACCAGATCCAGGTTTCCTGATCACCACTCAAAGAAAGATGCAAAATCTTACCTTTCGCCCCAGCCAGAGGTGTTGGGTGCATAGACATCTTCCTCATTCCTGGTCTCTTCCCAGTCAGTAAGTCAGGACAGCCCTTGGCCCTTGGCATCCCATACATTAAATTCACTTCTATGATGGTTGCTCAGGGAAGGCAAACTGTGTGCTAGGCAGGGGGCAGGTGCTTTGTAGGCAAAGATGAGTAAAAAGGGGCTGATCACTGTAACAGGGGCATTGGCAGGAGCCCTGGAGGAGGCCGTGATGAATGCCACTGCAAAGGGTTTGGAGGGCAGTCCTCCCTGAACAAGTGATGTTGCACTGGTGGATAAGAGATGCTGAGCAGACAAGGGGAGAAGACATAGAAGCAGCCATTTATGTGAAGGTGTGGAATGGGGAACAACAGAATGTGGTTGAGGAAATACAAGTGATCCTGTCCTCAAAGAATGCTGGTGGCAAAGAGGAGGCACAGGACAGCCACCTGCAGGTGGGAAGCAGGAGTGATAGGACTCGGCTCCTCTGGAGAGGGGGTGGTTGGACTGGCACGGAGGCTGCAGAGGCAGAGGGGCCAGACCAGGCCACCAGGGAGACAAAATGCCAGGCAGGGGGCATAGAGACGAAGGACTGACGGTGAGGAGGGAGAAGAGGGGCAGGTTTGGGTGTAATGACAACTGAATGAGCCACATTAACTTGGTAGCTTGCTGTGAGGAGTGTGAGTACAGGTTCTGCTGATACAGATGCCCCCAGGCCAATTTTATCCAGACCTCAAGACAGATGTCACTCCTTAATTCTCATCTAACTCCCACTTCCTCAGAACAGGAGGTCCTGTCTCCTCATCAAGGGCATTTCGGGCCTGGCTGTCTCAGAAATACATATGTAGAAACATATCCATATATATAAAGCATAGACAACAAATATATGTATACACATAAAAACACATAGCATACATATATGCATACATATGTATAAAATACATATAAGTGTGTATATTAGTTAGGATTTTCCAGAGAAAGAGAACCAACAGAATGTGCATGTAAGTATAAAAGAGATATATTTTAATGAATTTGCTTATGTGCTTATGGAGCCCAGCAAGTCCAAAATCTGCAAGGTGGGCTGGCAGGTTGGAGATCCAAGGGAGCCAATGTTACATTTCCAGTCTGAAGATTGTATACCGCAGAATTCGCAGAATTCATTTGCTGAAGGAGGCTCATCTTTTTGTTCTATTTGGCCTGATTAGGCCTCCCACCTTATGGAAAGTAATTGGCTTTACTCAAAGTCTACTGATTTAAATGTAAATCACATCGGAAGAATATCTTCACAGCAATGTCTAGTCTAATGTTTGACCTAAGAACTGGACACCAGAGCCTAGCCAGGTTGACACATAGAATTCACCATTATAGACTACTTGCTTTACTTTCTCCTGTGTTCCTCATAAAAGGGGGAGTTCTGGTGTGTCATATAATTGCATGATTTCACATATCTGTGTTTGACTCCTATTATGTGCTTGCCAAACTAAGGTATTTTTTTTAGTGCTGTGCAGTTCAAAATTTGCTTTTATGTACATTTTGAGAGACACAGAGATTCTGTTAACCTACTTTACAGGGGAGGGAATTGAGGTTCAGAGCAGTGTTTCAACTTGCCCCAGGGATAAAGGGCGCACTTAGCCGGGACTTTGGGTTCTGCTGCTCAGGGGCCCGCCCCCCAACCCACCTCACAATCTTTCCAAGGCATTGTCTAAACACTTGGAAATAAGACAGGGTTCCTGCCCTCAGGGAACTTGTGGTCCTATTCAAACATACATTTGTATGTTAATACAATCTGACTTTAATTTTAATAAGGATAAAAACAAGGTTTTCTAAGACTCTCAAGATGGAGAAATTCTTTGTGGGAATGGCGGAGGCTCTCCAAGTGCAAAGTAGAGTTGGAGAATTCAACTCTTTTGGCCTTAGGCTCATGAGGGTGTCTTCTAATTCTCTGTACCACTCATTTGCATTATTACTTGTTTATCCAGATGGTGAAAAATTAAGTGATTAAAATACTTGGCCAAAACTCCTAGCTAGGAGAAAGGAATGGAAAAAAGAAAAGAAGGAAAGAAGGAGGGAAACAGTTATTAAATGAAATTTTTAAATGTTTTTGTTTTAATCACTTAAAAGACAGTTTTAAAAAATGATGAAGGAGGCATACTGTGAAGATACTATCTGTATTACAGCATTTGACTTATAGAGAGTAGAAAGCCTTTGTGTGTGCACACGCGTGTGCATGCGTGTGCTCATGTGCGTGTGTGTGCACGAGTGTGCATGTGTATGTGTGTGTGTGTCTCATGGGGGTGAAAAAGTGACCTAGGACTCTTTGTCCTGGTGAATTGTCCTCCAGAATCCAGACCCGAACTTCCTATGTTTGTCTTGGTAATTTTGCACTTACCTCTGATTTCAGACTTATTCTCAAGGTCTAAAAAACTAAAGACCTATTCCCAAGAATGAGGGAATTATTAGTCCCCTTGCTTCTAGGCCTGTATTAAATATCTAAACTGCATTAATTAATCAACTGCATCTTCTTACTTGTACCCTTTTCCTTGAGTATTTATTATGTGCTTTGTCATTAATAATTCATAAAGAATTATCCCCATTTTACTGGCGATGCTACTGAGGTTCAGAGAAATAACCAGATCTGACTAAGGTCCCTGGCTATATATCACAGAGTTTGATTAAAACCCTAGTTCTCTGCTTTTATATCAAATGTTCTTACTCAGCCTCATAGCTACTTCTGATACCAGCTTCAAATTGCATTCTCTTTGTTCTCAACCGTTGTCAGTGTCTTTTAGGACTTATGAGGTATTTGTTTTGTATTTGCATTTTCTGGAAGCTTCTGGAATAGCCCTTGTCAATTTGCCAATGCTCTTGCCTGTGGAGTTAAATTTAACAAATTCACTTGGGAGTTTAATGATGCCTATAGGAAAACGAAGCTCATGCCCCAGATGAACATGTTACATATCTGAGCGCAGTGTAAATATAAATTGGGTGGTTAGATTTTGATGTAGGCTATTTGAACTAAATTTTAGTAATGAGAAATAAGGACAAGCTCTTATGGTTTGTAATATAGGTGCCAATTCATGTTTTATGATATTTACACCAAACAAGGAAATAACCAAGGTGGATGCCCATTAGATCTGAATTGGGGAAATTAACTTTAATGTGCAACATGACCTTTTGTACTGTAATCACCAACATGCTAAACTAGTGTGCATGAGGTCACGTTTTGGGAATTTGCTTATATTTATTCACCTTTTTGGTGAGAATAGAAACAGTGACACTAACAATTGGCATCTTGAAACCGTGCAGATACAGTCATTGCAGATAACATGCTTTATGGTTTCATTTATAAAAATATTTTGCCTAATATTTTTCAGTAGAAATCTGAGTAAAATTAATAATTTTTAGAGGGTTCTTGGAGAACTGAAATTAGATTTAGAACTAAAATTTTGAAGGATTAACAAATCAATATGAATACCCACTAACTATAAAAGCAAATGAAAAACCTTTTGTCCATAATAACCTAGAGAGAAGACAGCTCAAATACTCAGTCACATGGGCACAGAAATACTTATTTAAAATGTGATAATTTATAAAACTGTATCTTGTAACTGAGTCATATTTTCATAATTGGCATAACTCATGTTGGGAAGGGGAGTTTGATTTCTATTGAGTGTTCTATTGCAATTTTTAGGGATTGAAAGAGATGCTATGGGCTGAATTGCTCAAAGGTTCCATGAACAAACCTGTCGCGAAGTGAGCACAAGAGGGCGCCAAGCCTCTATGCCAAACATGCGGTAGCTGATGGAGATTTAATGGACAGAATAAACTCTGGCACTTAAAAATGAAGCCATGTTTATTTTATTCTGGGTAATATATTATGCACCTGCTTGTTTTATTTTTTAGACTGATTCGTGTCAAATGACTTTCCAGAAATATGACACGTGTGCTGGATCCAGGCAGAACTAATCTTTCAACACGCAAGTAGTAGTAGTATTTTGTACAAATTATATGCCGTGTTATAATGAAGTTTTACTTTATTGTACTCACTCTAGAGCAAATTAAGAGAATGTAACAAGTTGTCACGTACTTTTTCAAGCATTTTTTTCTCTGTAACTCATTAAGAAATAGTTCTTGGCCATGGGCTATTTACCACACACACACACACACACACACACACACACACTCATTACATCTCCTTTGTCAGGAGGCAAAGAGTAGTTAATCTTGGTCCAGGGGGTTCAGGGACTAATTTAGGGCTGAAATTTCTGGAAGAAAGAGGACACAAAATAGTACCTGAGAGAACTGGAGTTTGTTGTAGGCACTGGAGAACACTAAGGCATTTTTGCCCGGTAAGGATTTGGTTTGTGTATCAGTTTGTTGGGGCTGCCACACCAAAATACCACAGACAGGGCAGCCTAAACAACAGAAATTTATTGTCGCATAGTTCTGGAGGTCAGAACTATGGTGTGGGAAGGGTTGGTGTCTCCTGGGACCTCTCTCCATGGCTTGCAGGTAGCTTTCTCCTTCCGTGTCCTCACACGGCCTTTTCTCTGTGTGCACGCAGCGTCTCTGTGTGTGTCCACATTTCCTTTTCTTATGATGACATGGATCAGATTGGATTATGGCCCACCCTAATGGCCTTCTTTGAACTTTGCCACCTCTTTAAAGGCCCCGTCTCCAAATAAAATCACATTCTGATGTATTGGGGGTTAGGGCTTCAACCTATAAATTTGGAAGGATACAGTTGAGCCCATAACAACTTGGTTTCTTATTTGTGTAGGTTTAATATGGAGGGGGTAGTGGTCTTTGTGTCTGAGTGTTTACTGACCAGTTTTGAGTTAAATCACCAGAGGACCCTACATACATCAGATGGCCAATATGCACTTGTTGGATGCGTGAATTTCTGCCTTGAAAGGGCTACACATTTTACTCTGCTCAGGCTTGCCTGAGATCTTCAACTGCCTGACAGGTAGCAATTAACTGCTGAAAGAAAGGCATAAATACTTCCTTTTAAACATTGACATTATGTCCATCTGGTGAAAGAAAAGGATAGAGGCAAATAAAGAGAGTTCAGGAAATGCTAAAATTTCTTTGAAATAATTTCATGAAAAATTAAAAAGTTGATTATGGTGAAAACAGATTCCAATTTACACATAATGGGCAATCATCTAGGTTTCCTGGCCTTTGATGAAACCCTTCCTACCCGGCGCGATGGGCTTTTTACCCCTCCATAATGCTTACCGAGGGCCTCTTAGGTTAATTTGCCTTTCAGACTTCACCTGCTTAAAGATAATACACTTAACTCAATTATAAGCATCCGTCTTATTCACAGAGCAGTTGCTTCTCCCCGGGGAAGGCCTCCCCCCACTCCTGCTGCTGTGCCCACCCCTAACTTGAGGTGCAGTAATGGAGTTCTTTGCAATTGGACAACTTAGGATGTCCAAAACTCAAGGGAGAGGTCACCAAGGGCAGAGATAGGAGACTCTTCTTTCCAGGAGGCGCTCTGCTATTTCAGGAAGAATTTCTAGCCACGTGGACCCAGGCAGAATGAGGACCAGTGACCCCAGGCTTCCCAGGGCAGCCACTATGTACATTGCCACGTGGGGGCCATTTCCCTGAGATCCACTGGCAGTGGGCAGGAAAGGTTCGGCTCGTAAAGGGCTGGTTGGGGCACACTTGGTCACAGCTTGTAATAACATTCCCTCTGTTGAAGCACATTTCTGTTTCTCCAAACAGTGGATGGATTATTTGTTGAGTTTCTAAATCTCATGTTCTTTAAGTGGAGACTGTGGGCTAAAATGTAAGGTGTGTGGTTGCCTTTGGATCTGAAAAGAACACCTCCTCTTTCACGTTGCACTAACCTTTGAAATGAGGTTGCTTCTTCCTCTTGTCTCTTGAACTTCCCCTTTACAGGCTACTATGATGAAGTTCTTGATACTTTCTTTTACAAAAGACTTAAAAAAATCCTTTATGCTGGCAGGGAATTAACTCATGAATAAATGGATAATAATAGCGGCTGACATTTTTGGAGCGGTATTTGGCAGGCGCTGAGCCGAGGGACTTGCTGGAGTTATCTTCCTTGATCCTCTCAACGGCTTTACGATAAAGCCCACTTCACGACTGAGAAGACTGAAGCGGAGGGGGTGGGGTAGCTCGTCCCGGGTCATAGGATTAAGAAGTGGAAAAACGGACTCTGTAGCCCAGGCGAAGGGAAATGGGTTTGGAATGAAAATCCATGAATCTGAAACATACACAAAGGTGGAAAGTCAAGACGCTAATGTTTGTTACTTTCACTTAAGAGAGGTGTCTTGGTAGCTACCGAATGCCCCCAGCTCAGCAAAAAGGACTCAAACTGCCCCTGGAGAATGTTTAACCTGTGTCGGTGGCTCCCACACTCTGGTGCACACCGGAAGGACCTGGAGATCTGTAATGCATACCAATGCCTGCCAGATCCCAGAGAGTCCTGTAAGAGGTTAGCGTGGAGCGTGACCTGGACGTCGAGAGTGACTCCCCAAATGACTGTAATGCACAGCCCAACTTTGGAAGCCACTGGGCTTAGCTGGGGGAGTGGAGCTGTCAGGCACTGGATGTGCAGCAGGAGCGGGGCGCCGGACGTCATCCACAGACCCTCCATACTTCCTTGGCCATTGAAATCAGGTCAGCGGACCCTCAGGCCTGCTGGTTGCTTGTGTCCTGCACTTTGGTCTGGATCACATGCACACTTTGATTCCCAGAGCCACAGGAGCAGTTGGTGCCTCGGTCCCTTTCCTCCTAGGACAGGGTTAAATAGAGCCTCAGCCTGGGTTTCTGAGGCTTCACTCTCTGCAACCTTCCCTGTGTTCCGCCCCCCCCCCCCCCCCGACTTTGCTTCCCTGGGTGAGCTTTTGTTCTCTATTCTCACTCATTTCTTTTTGCCCACTTACATTTTCTCATCATTTACTACTCCTCATCTGTCACTCATCTATCTCCCTGATTAAAATTTGACAAGCTCAGTACTTAAAAAAACAACTTTCTTTTTAAAGAATAAGAAAAGCTCAAGTGTCTTTTGTGCACTCATTTGGTTAGGAAATTTACACATGCTCTGCCCTCCTGTCTATAAAATGATATTCTGTTCCCTGGTGCCATTTCCTGTCCTCCTGTTTGGACCTGGTCACCTAATTATTTTTCAGCCAGTATCTGTTGAGCACCCTGTCCAGAGCACTGCCATTCCTCTCTCCATGGTAGTTTTTAAATCCTTAAGAAGATACAGAATTTTCCTTGCATGTTACCATTACTCCATTTGGTGTTTAGCTCTACTGAACATATTGAAAGGTTGAAAGAGACATTACTATTTTGGTTATTTATCTATTGCCGAATGTACATGAAAAGATGTAGCTTTTTCTTCCAACGTTCATCAACAGCAGCTAGCATTTTATGGCTATGGAGATTTTTAAAGCAATTATAGCTATTCATGTACATTTTACTGATTGTTAAATTTTACTAATTTGGGCGACGTTAGAAAAATATAACGGGGGTTTAAATGAGGAGCCATGAAAAGATCGTTAGGAATAAAGAAATACTAGAAAAGGAGAGTGAGAATTAAAATACGAAATGAATTCCACATAAATGTCACTCTAGTCCTTGGGGAGATCAAATACAACCAAATGGCAAAGATGCATATATAGAGCTATGCACAGAGAAACAATTCTTACGCTAAAAAGAGTAGGTAGGTATAGGTTAAGGTTAAGGTAAAATCTCAGAAATTAAAGATAAGAAATGGGAGAGGGGGGAAAAGGAAATTAAAATAATTCAGCCGCTGGAGACAATCAAAAAGATCTTCTACTGACACAGGTGTATACATCAAAAGAAAAGAGAGGATTTAAGTTACAAAGGCACAGCGTTACCCTTACTAATAGAAGGTACCGTGCTTGAAAATGTAGCTGAAGAGGATTTATTATCCAGATAACGAATGAACTTCAGCAGTTTGACAAAAGTAGAACATAGGAGTTATTTTACTTGCGGAGCCAGGAGATGGCACTATTGTCAATGTTTGCAGAGGACATGGCCACCCAGGTCTGGAGAACCGATAAGGAACAAAATGTGTCAAGCTGGTTTCTGTATGGTTCTGCCCAACAGAATGTACTTCAGGCACGATTATGTGTAGGTTTTTGTTACCTGGGTTTTCTGTAAAGTACGACAAAATATTCCAAAGCAGTTTGAAACAAGGAAGGTGAAACGAGGGAGATGTTTTAGATCCATGTGCCTACTACCTTCCTTGCGGGGTGTAGTTCCGTCTTCCCACGGGCATTCAGTGTGGTGAGGTTTTGAGTTCATTTTTTCCATTAAGGGCAAAACCTATTTCTAGCTGATTAAGGACACATGATAGGACTAATAGTATTACACTTTTCGGCATTATTGGAAATCTACAGAAACACTTGTATTGCTATTATTTTAGGATGTAAAAAACTTGTGCTCCGGTTGGATATGACCATGTCTTCCCCCGGTGGTTGCTTACCTTCCTGTGGTAGACTGTCTTATCACCGTGCCTTGGACAGAAAGCTGCATGAGGACAAACATTTTGATCTCATCTAGAGTATATCTGAAACAAAGCATGCCTCACTGAAATTCCCTTGCGTTAACACATTTCTTGGTTTATTCTTTACAGAATTAAAAAAAAAAATTACATGAGAATCAAGCAAGTTAGAATTGAGGAATAATTCCAGGACCTAAAAGGGCAACAAGAATGAACCTCTCACACTAAAATTTTCCTTTCATTTGTGTGTGTGTGTGTGTGTGTGTGTGTGTGTGTGTGTTGGGAACACAGTGAAAAGGAAAATTGGGGTGAGGTGAAGGACAGGATGGGTGAGTGGAAAGACATTCTGGCTTTGGCTATTTTAATTTCATGTGCCAAATACTGAATTTAATCACATTCTGTATGGTACTTTAAAGCTATATTATTAATAGTCACTAATGCTTGAAAAAGAACATATTTGAATATAACTTTTAAAATTAACCAATAATTAAAGGATAAGGATATATTCTGCCATGGAATGTCAGTTTTTCAAAACCATATTTGGTGTTCGACTAAATAATTAATCCAGGTAAACTTCCTGCATTTATTCACACAGGTGGGTACATTTCATTCCAATCCATATGACTCAGACTTCTCAAAAGTAAAAACATGACATTTTTGGTTAATAATTATTTCAGCAACATTTCCCAAGCATCTTTTATATCATAAACAACGTGGATCCTGATTCAGCTCTTCTGGATTCCATAATAACAGATGGATTGCGAGACTGTTTACTGCTGCTTCCCACAAACTTCCTCTTTGTAAACTACTATATTATTTATGAATCAGAAAAGTTTCAAAGAAGCCTCCTATCTGATTACTGCTTACTGATGAACTTGCATCAGAGAAACTTTTAGACCAATTACACAAGTTTGTTATAAAGAACTGTTATTATTACAAAGTCTGAATTTGTTAACTGGTTACTATGCCTGCTTCTCTGTGCCATTTGCTCACAAAGACCTTGTCAGACAGATTGTTTTAACTCTATCCATAGGAAACGAGGAAGAGCGAATGTATCGGCGCTGAAAACTTAAAGTAGACTACTAATAAAAAGTATTTCTAAGGAGCATTAGTACACCAGACATTGAGATAGATTTAAAATGCACGTTAGAAAATACTGAAAATAATTTTGGGTTTGAATTGGTCTGTATTCATCTGTGTGGAAAACTGTATCTAGTTTTCTGCAGTGACCCACTAACGGACATTTATAGACATTTTACAGATATTTCTGGTCCCTGGCCTTGACACTTAGAATTGTCGGTTGGCGTGTCAGGCAGGAATAAGTGTGGGAAAGAATGAAACTGAAATATACCTCTTTAAAGTTTATTTGAGCCATCCTGATTTTATAATTTACTGTAGCGACAGAAGTAATGTTCTCTTCTGTGTGCATGTGAAGTGGGCACAAAGATATCCACACTCATAGGATTTTAATTAGATGTAAGAAAGAACAAGACAAAACAAAACCAAACAAAGCAAAAATCCCCACTAAAATAAAACCCTGTGAATAACCCTAACCTTGCCTTAAAATTCCCACCCTCTGTGCTACCTAACGAAATGCAACAGGATTATGATTAATTCATCATGACCTTGATAAGAAACATATTTACGGGGAAGTGTTATCAATTACCATGGTTCTCAGGCTGAACCTGAGCTAGTTTGTGTGAGGTGTGCATGTATGTGTGTGACAGAGCCGGCTGTGTCATCATCCTATCAAAATATAATTGTCAATATGCCGATCATGAACTGAGGGAGTTCGCCCCCTGCCCCCAGATGCTGTCCTCAGGGGGGACTTTCCTTGCTTTCATGGGAACCTAATGCTGAAGCAGACCAGCTGCAAGATCCCTAGATGCCAAACTCCACCAGGAAGGAGCCCGTGACAGATGCTTCTGCGTTTTATGCAAATAGCAACTTCATGGATCAGTTTTCCTTTCCTCTGTGGAATATAAGCATCTGGAAAATAGAATTCCAAGAGCCTTAGCACATTAACAAATGAACAGAAATGACCAAACAAAACAGGTAACAGGATTGAACGGCAATGTCGAAGAGGGATGTGTTCATTTAAAGCCCTAGTTTTATTCTCATATTTCCCCCCTCAAACCATGTACTTTTATCACTTCCTACTACTTCTCTTTCCATAAATCTGTTGTAACTGGAAAGTATATTTTGTGTGTGTGTTTCTGTCGCTCAGCCATCGTAATGCAGTTTTAAAGTATCACATAGGTCTGTAGCCACAGTGAAGAAATCCACACTTTGGCTGAAGATATGTTTGAAACAAATCTAAACACAGGCAAAAACAAAACCAGAACATTCTTTCCCAGACAAAAAGTTTTTTTTTCCCCCAAAGTAGAAATGAGTTTCAAAGCTTAAGATTTTAGATATATTTGCTATTAAATAATTACTATTTTTTTTACATTACTGTGCCACTAAAAATACCCTTATAAAAATATAAGCTTTATGATTAAAGATGTAACAAAACTTATGTACACTCTGACACTCAACTTAAGCCTTCAAATAGAGATTACTACTGTTTCAATACATAAATAATTTCATAGTATCGTACACTTGCTTTAATAAAGCATTCACATTATACCTAATTTTATGTAAATGTTATTCAGATTTCAATCCAAGAGTTTTGTAGGAGAGGTTAAAGGGTGTTTATCTTGATTTGTTAAAACGCACCATTAAAATTAAGCAGTGACAAATATTATGACTTTTTAAATTGTCCTAAATGGCTGTATTTGTTTATTAGACTTGTGTTTATACAAAATATTTTAACTCTTTAAATATAACCTACTTTGATGAATTGTTCATGCAGGAGCTGTAATCAGGAAATGAGTCTGGTAATCTTATAAATTCAACAGTCAGTTTGATTTCTTAGTAAACCCTCCTTTATGAGTATTGTTTAAAGCAATAAAATGGTGTATATCGCATTTAGAGAAATTGATGAAAATGAAAATAAATCAAAAAAGAAAGCTTAGATTATTTTATTTTCTAAATGGCAGCATTTTTCGAGAGTCATCATAAGGATTAGTGTTTAAAATGTATTTCTTGAATATGCAGTTGCAATGTTTGGGAAATATATATTTATTCAGAATAATTATAATAAAAAGAATTGTCAGTTGGCAAAGAATATTTCATTAGGTCATTTAAAAGTACTTCTGAAAATGATATTTTAAGGGAGAAAAGAAAGTGATCAGAATGATCTCTCCGTAAGAATACGACTATCATGTTCCTACATGTTACTTATTAAAAGTAATCAGCAAAGACAGCATATAGATAAGACATGACTCTAAATGTAACCTTAACCAAAAATTCAAATAGCATTTCAGAATCAAGTATTAATAGAATAAACTTAATTTTAGTTTCTCATAAGTGCAGCTGCATTTTCTATTTAATTACAGGTTTTCAACAGTAGTAATTTTTCCTTGACCCTGCTCAATCTCAAAAGTCAGAAAATTGCTTCTTTTTAAAAGCTGACAATGGCACAGTATGTTTCCAAAGGAAAAAGACAAATTACCGAAAACCATTAGTTTAAACATGTTTAAATGGCCAGGAAGAAGTTCTAATAGAAAACTTGGTTGAACATGAGAAAAAGTTAGGAATTACTCTTGTTGCATGGCACAATCTGAATGTTAAGGTACTGTATTATTTTCTTTTTTTTCCAAAAGTAAAATAAAAATGTGCTGTATAATTATAAAAAGCCGAAGCATTCAAGACGACTTGTTTCTTGCTCTTCGGTAAATAGAATTCTTCACAATTGTAAATTCATGGATATGTTATCTGCAGCCTGGGTAGGAGACGGCAGGAAAAGGTATTTTAAAAGGAAAAGTGTAGCTTAGTTAGAGTTAGATGGAACAGATAGCAAGAAAAATAAAGAGCAGAGCCTCAGCCTTTGAGAAGATCGTAAGATCGAAGCTCAGCATTTACTGGCAAATACAGAAGGAAAACATATTTTGTGACCCAAATTGTTAAGTTGTAGTGCACAGTGTAAATATTCAGTTTTTCTCTAAATGAGAAACTAAATAATATTCCTGATTTAAGAAAGTAGATTTCTCTCAAACACGGAGAAGAAGAGATGGAATTTTTGTTTATTCGATACAGCGATTTTATTTGATATGTTTTATCACACTGTTGAGCCTTCTTTTGTGGCCAGGGAATCATTCGTGGGTGAGGGCTCTGAGTCACTGACTGATTATGGAAAAAAAACATTTAATAGCCAATGGATAATTATTCACTGCTCAAATTTCTTACTTTTTTCATGCTCATAGTTTTTTGGGGTTTTTTGGTTTGTTTTTGTATGTATGCACTGAGATGTCCTTTGACTCTTTAAATGGAATTAAGAGCAAATTCCATACAAATTGTTAAACCTGACAAAAAGAATAGTCTTTCTAAAGCTTAGTTATTAATTTTCTTTTCATCATGGGCGGCACCGACACAAATTATGTCTCCACAGTCACGACATGGTTTCAATACTCAGGTTAATTAAAAAGGCCAGGTTATAGAATCTGACCCGTTGGTGCCACCTGGATCTGTTGAGAACACCACATCCAGCCAGGAGTCAAGGGAAGCTTTTAATAAAAATCAGGGCTGTCAAGACATTCAGTGCTTTCATCTCTGCTAATTTTGGTAGAGTTGATACGAACAGAATGACCTGAGACCTCCTTCCAAGTGCATATCTGCCAAAATCCCAGGTTGCCTGCAAAGTCTGAGGCTCATGTTACTCTAAGCTTTATGTGGTAACAACAGTGACATTTAGCTTAATTTTTTCCCCTAGAGTTTCAGATGGATGTGTTATATTTTTTAGTTTACTTAGTAAAATATTTCTTTTACAATCTACCATTGCTTGTGAGCAAGGTCCAATTAGGATGGCACTCAAATGCTCAACAGTTTCCTCAGAGGCTGTGAATTAACCAAAACTTATAGCTAAAAAAAAAAAAAAAGAAAAAGAAAAAAAGGCTGCTTCACACTAGAGAAGAACTGGGATTTAGTCAGATGGGTCAGTAGTGAAAGGTAATCACAGCATTCATTCCTGGGATAAAAACTCATGTAAAAAGAAGTCTTTGGAGCAGAAGAAACCATAAAAATCTAAATAGCAAAATAAATATGCATTTACACCCAAATTCTTGTAAATTATCAACCCAAAAGAGGTTGATGTGTGGGTCATAGTAGGTGACTACAAATATTCTTACCAGTGGATGACAATATATTGTATTGTCCTCATGAACAGTTGGGCCATAAAACAAATGCATAATAATTTCAGATGCTTTATTTTATGGTGTCAGGAATTTCATAAGGAAGTCCTCCCAAGTGCAGTCAGTACAGATGCAATGTGGTAAATATTTACTTCTTAATTTGTTGAGATAGAGTGAAATCAAAGTTCCAGGTAAATATAAGCCATAGGTCGAGTAGAGTAATGCAACATATTTTCAAAGCCCAGGAGTTCTCAGTCTGACCAAGCTCTCTGTGTCCTAATTTCCTCAGATGTAGAATGAGGACTTTGGGTTAGGGGATTTCTTGGGTCTGGGCAAGCTTTATAACTCTATGACTTTTGAAATTATAATGAAAATACCATTTGATTTTTCTTTTCATTTAAAAAGTGCTACTCATATTTCTCAGTTGATTGATACTATACTACCTTATTATGTTATATGCCCACCTTTGTAAAATGAGTTAGAAAATGTATTTTGGCATGCACAAACAAAAAAATCAATTAAAGGTCATGTAGAGAATGAAGAGTAAAATGAATAGTAAAATGACTGCTGGGAGCAATGGAATTACTGGAAGGAAATGTATAGGTATTATGTCAATGTAAATGTAAACGTATATGTATTAGCACAGAAATACATAAATGTTGAGAAGCCATCTCACACTGAACAAAGAGTCCAAGGTAGGTAAAATATTTCTCCCCTCCCCACTATCAAAAAAGGGCCAAAGAACAAGAAGAGAAGAGAGAGAGTGAGAGAGCATGAAATGTGTGCTGGCTGTCCTTGCATGGGAAATTTACCACGGGTGTTCTGTTTTGCATCAGGGGAATTTTAATCTCTTGAATACTATTATGTATTCACTAAAAATGTGTGCACATTATTAAAATGGCAAGGCAGTGAGTTTGAAAACAAACTTTTTTAAATTAAAAAATTGTAATGGCTCAAAATGAGTTTGAATAAGTATGCATGCCACTTGTTAGGTCAGGGAAATGTCAAATAAAGTGGCTAATCGAGAATGTTAGGAGGAAGTTAAGTGGTAAGGAAAGTAAAAGGTGAGCAGGGCAAAGGGCCATGTGATAGAAATTACTTGATGAATAATTCACCACCTTAACCTTCTTAGCAGTAACCTTAACCCTCTTTGCCTTTAGTCCTCTTTAACATAAAATATATATATATATATATATATATATAGATATAGATATAGATATAGATATATAGATACAGATATAGATATATAGATATATAGATATATAGATATATAGATATATCTCAGCCACAGCCACTAAATGAAACCTTTTTCAATCTCATAGTTGTTATTTTTCTGGGGAGGCACCAGCCGCTTAGGAAAATTCCAACTAACTTCTATACCCAGCACTTTAGACTCTTAAGACCTGTGGTGCTATGTCGTTGGCTACTAGTGTCTGACAGGCAGCTAGATGTGAGTAGACCCTCACCATCAGCTTATGTTATTATTTTTGTTTGCCAGAAAACATCAGATGTCAACCAAGCATTATGGTGGATTATTTTAGCTGAAATCTAACTGTGATAGAATTGGCTTAAATCTTTATCACAGGGGAGGATTTCTTACAAGCCCGTGAACTTGGACTAAAATTCTCGGTGTCCAGTTTTCACTGATTTTCCAAGGAAAGATGCTCTAACAAAAGTCTTGATTCAGACATCTGATAAGGGTGCCATGCAAGGTTGATACCCAAAGCACTTAATCAGGAAGGTGGCGGACCTGACCAGTAAGAAAGATGGCCTTGAACTGTGTATAAGTCTGGGTTCTCTAGACTGCAGTAGGCTTCAGCACCATGGGCTAGTAGCCAGCATCAACATATATTCCTACTAGATGCTAACTCAAAAATTAAATGTAGGGCCTAGGAAGAATCCTTTATTTTTGGGAACAGTGGATGTTGTTATTAGTATTATTACTATTATTTAGGTTAGTATTTCTCTTGATATATTAGACTCACAGATAGTTGTTGTAAGTGTTAAAAAACAAAATTCAACTGAGTAAATTTTAAAGATCTTATTGGCTTTATTCAGCAATTCATGAATCGAGCAGCACCCAATCTGGCAGATAGAAAGGACCTCCAAAGAGCTGTCTGTATAAGGCGAGAGATTTTATAGGCAGAAGGGAGCCGGCACAAGGGAGCTGTACTAGGACAAAAAGCTAATGGATTATTGCAAGTTGACTTTCTTTATAGGGGATAGCAAGGGATTTATCAGGCAGATTATCTCACTAATAATGATCAAGTGATTCCTGACTGACTTGATAAGAGTCTATTTCTGGGGGAGCTGAAACTGTGTAGTGATAGGGGGCTTAGCATGAGCGACTCCACTTTGGGCCTGTTGTCTTTAATATAAAAAAAGATCAGAATTGGGGGTTAATTTCTGAGTTATGTAAGAATATTTAAATGTATAATTCTTGGGTTATTTTTGTGTATTTGCTTAAACGTCATGATGCTTAGAAAAAAATTGGGAGAAGGGCCTCCGACTGTCCCTGTTTCTTTCTCTGCCGCTCCTCTAGGCCCTTCTCAGTCCCAAAGTCACTGGCTTGTTACTGACCACGTGCAACAGGTTTGCCGATTGGCCGTATGCATCTGGGAGGTTGGTGTTCACTTTTCCTCACATTGCCAAGTTGTTCTCCTTGGTTGTCTAAATTGTTGGTTGTCTAAGTTGTTCATCAATTTGAGGTTCAGAGTATATTTTATTCCCATGAGTCTTTTAAAAGCAAGCACAGCAGTTTGATTAACTTTATGAAAGGAAAGAAAAGAATATTATTTGGGGCCCTAACATTTTTGTAAATAGGTCTAAATTTCCCACATGTCTAAATTATAATTTCAAAAAGTCTTTAGAAACATTTCAAATATTTTTTCTCAGATTGAACAATGGGCGAACATGAAGATTTTGTGTTTTGTCCTCTGCCCTATCATCCCTCCTCCTCCATTATTGACCCCAAAACTAAACCAGCACTTAAATCCAAAAGCACAGTAACTTTGTCTCATGCTGTAGTCCTTTGGAACCAAACAGTTTAGTGTTTATCATGGAAATTTTATAAAACTTAATACTTAATCATTATAACATAGCTTTATTCAGTTTTTCACGCATCTTATATTAGTTTAATTTTTTTAAATTAAGGACTCCTCATGAAAAGAATACTTTGCTTCTTTTACATTATCCAAATGCTTGTAGAATCATAATTAGGATGTGAAAAATTTAGCTTTTTTTTTTCTTTGAAACGTGGTAATGATTCATAGTGGGTTCAAAAACTAACCTATTCTCCTATATCAAATTAACCATTGAAATGTGGCTTTTGGAATTGGATACCATGGATCCTTTTCAACTAGTAAATTTGTCATTAGAAGAATAAGAAAATGGTTTTAATAGCATGAACTATTTCCTGTTTTCTTTACTTGGTAAAGCTTCTGTTTTAAATTCAGTTTGCTTTGCTTATGATTGAGATCATCTTGAATGTCATGGAGATGAACTTTTAACATATCCATAAAGCCTTGTTAAAAATAGCAACAAAATTTGTGAAATTTAATGGGCATCTTGTGGTATTCATATATGTTTTTAAAAATATAAAAGTAGGACATAATCACTATTGCTGGTTTTATTCATATTTACCGTATAATTTCCTTTCATGGATTGAAAAAGCATGGGGAAAATTTAGTATAGGAATTTGGGGAGGAGACAGTAGAGTCTGTCAAACTGGGTTTTGGGTATAGGATTATGTGAAGATCGTTATTCTCATTTTAGTATTTCCTCATGGATTTAACTTTTTTATTAAATTTAACCCATCCCATTATTGTCTGTGGCATTAAACACTGGTAGGCAAGGAAAAAAAAAATGGTCCTGGAAATAAAATCCCAAGTGCAGTTGTCTCGTACCTAAGTGATAAAACTAATCTAGAAAAAGAAAAATGGCCCAGAGACCTCTTTGTGTGAAGTATCTCAACATATTGCTGTCTGTTATATTGTACCGAACACATGTACTTCTGTTTAGTAATATTTTGGGGAGCTGAGATTTAGGGCAGAAAAGACTAGAGCATCTTTGCAACTAATTCTAAAATTTTATAGGGTTATTTATTTATTGGTAGTGTGATGAACATGCATTATTTGTAATAACATTTTTAGTCTAACATTCCTTTTTTTATTTAACTCTGATTTTTAGACCTTCGAGTTTTTCTTTGCTTTAGCTTGGGAAAACCAAATAAGTGCAAGTTTCCTCCAAGACACCTCATGAAAACATTTTTTTTTAAATAAAATCAAGAGTGAAACGAGTCTATATTTATTTGGAAGATCATCTGACTACTGCTAAATGGAGTATCTCAATCTGAAAGTGAAATCTGTTTCACTGCTAAAAATTGCCAAGAGTTTTTTGACTGAGATTTGGGAATCTGCAGAAAATGTAAAAGTTTTTTTTTCTACAATAATCTGTTCAGTGAACAAGCTGTGAAAAATAGTTCTGTATTTTGTCCATGTGATGCAGCAGACGGTAAATTTCCATTTTAAAGAACGATGTGAGTAGCTTCTGGCATCCATCTCTATTGCCTTACTCGAAGCCACTTACACTGACTTACAACAATGCAGTTTATTACTTCTTTAAAGCAAAAAATAAGAGGGGATCTTATATTCTCTTCTTTTTATTTCTTTCTTTTTCTTTTCTTTTTTGAACCCACAGCTCAGCTCTATTCCTTTCTCTGGGATCAGCAAGGTGAGGGCCCTCAGAGGCCTTATCAAACGTGCTTTAAAGTCACGAGTGTATTAAGAAGATACCATTTCCCTGCATTTAAAGCTTTGCTCTTGAAGCTTTAGAATTCATTTGCTATTTCTTTCTAAACATTTTCTTTTGAGGTAGGTGGTCCCATCACAAGCATTTATTATGAACCATTAGAGGATATAGTTTTTAAAAATGTATCATTATGATTTTCATATAAATGCAAAATTGTCATGTGTTTAAAGATTTTATTCATTAATTCATTAATGAGAGAAGCAGTAGGGCATTATAACCTGCTTGAAGGAGAATTCAAATCTGCACCCACACACATCTAGGTAGATAAAAACACTGACACAAATTGACAAGTAGATGCAAATGTGGTCAGTATTTACAGGGCAATAATCAATTGTATTCTAGGGGTCACAACGTTTCTGTTTCTATGGACAAGAATGATTTGTATTATTATTAATTTTCTACAACCCACAGAGATGTAAAGTAGCTCAAAAACAATGAAAGGAAGAGAACCTGGAAAGATGCTGGACAGGAACTTACTGATCCTTTGATTTATTTCAATGTCTTTCTCAATTTTTACTACAGATTCAATTAAAAAGTACTCCCAACATTTTCCACTTTAATTAATTAATTTTGTTTCCTGGTTCATGTCTACTTTTACATAAAATGCCTACCTAGGGGCACCTGGGTGCCTCAGTCAGGTGAGCGTGCAACTTCAGCTCGGGTCATGATCTCACGGTTCGTGGGTTCGAGCCCTGTGTCAGGCTCTGAGCTGTCAGCACAGAGCCTGGAGCCTGCTTTGGATTCTGTGTCTCCCTCTCTCTTTGTTCCTCCCCCACTCATACTCTATCTCTCTTTCTCTCTCAAAAATAAATAAACATTAAAAAAATTAAAAAAAATAAAATGCCTACCTAGAACAGTGTAGGTGACACATAGTAGGGGGTTCATTCATATTTGGTAAATGGATAGCATTTTACTTGTATCTTCTACCGAACATTTTACAAACAATTCAGTAGTACAAATGAGTATCTTCTTTTGTTCCCAAATCTCAAGGATGTTGGAAAGATTCTGAAAGAAATTTGGGGTAACCTTCAAGGCTTTGGTACATACCTTTCCTCTGCCATTGATCATTTTACAGTCAATGATATATCTTCTAAGAGAGCCTGAGATAAATAAGAGGAAACCATGAGTCAAACTGCCACTGGATTCTGGGTCCCCCATGGCAGGGACATGAACTCTGGTGGATAAAAGCAACATCAAACTGACTGCAGGGTGAGTGGTTTCAGAGAGCAAAGAAATCTGACCTTTCTGAGGACTCTAGTGTATCATGCTGGCTTGTGATTATTATAGATTGGATACTCATCAGCAATTGGAATTTGACAATACTAGATTATCCTTCAAATTTACTCTTGTTTGGCCTCACTTTCTTTCAAGTAGATGATAACCAGAGGAGTTTAGTTCCAGGTTTCTCAGGAGGTCTTCAATGTCAAACAGTCTTTTTATTTCTCATTTGTCTGATGCCTGAAATTGTGCCATTGTTACTTTATCCCTTGGACGTGTCAGTTGCAATGATTTCACTGAAGTACACATACATTTTCTTGGGAGAGGTAAAGCCCTTAACTATTTTCAGTGTTTCACACTTTGTTGGGAAGGAAAATTAGTGGCTTATGATTTGCTGCCCCATTAAGATTTTGATGGGGGAAATGAGAGTGTTAGAAAATAGACACCCAAAACTGGGGACAGGTTAGAGCGAGGCAGTCAGAAATAAGAAAGTGGTGGAAAGTAGAGCTCAATGTCTTCAAAAGTTCATGTACTAACCCTGTTTTTTCCATATGTCTCCAATGTGTATTTTCAAAAAATATTCTAGTGTCAGCAGTAGCATTGCAGAAGTGAAGGGCATTCGTTTTACCATGGAAAGATGTTAGCAAAACCGAACATTTTTCAGAACGGAGGCTATTTTCAATCTTTATTCAGCCATTGGATTCTTTGCTACTTATTAAAAAGTTTGTGAACTTGTCCTTCAGATATTGTATTGCACTTCTCCCTGGTCTACCACACATCTGAATCTTCTTACAGTTTACAAAGCATTTTCATATATGTTATTTCACTTAACCTTTACAATAATCTAGTAGTCCTTTGTTGTGAAAGATGATCTTTAACTCAAAAAGTGTTTTTCCCCCACTCAAGGCAGGCTTTTCTGTGTGAAATAAATGACAGTAACATAATCAGTTTGTTCTCATCAACTCTAGGAGTGCTGGATGTTGATTGCCACTAATTATTTTTGTTGTGGTAGTCCATATCCTGCGTGAAGACAACAAAAAAGAGAAGACTCTGGAGCCACAGCCTGATTCATCTGCCATTTATAGGTGTGGTTTAGACTTTCCTTCCCTCCAGGCCTTGCTGTCACCACTGAAAAAATTAGTTCTATAAACACTTCAAGCCTTGACTCACTGTCACTTTGCACTTTGTCGTCCAATATTTTCAGATACTATAAAATTCGAATGAGGAAATCCCGGAGCATAGGTTATCCATTATATCCATCTACAGCTCTCTATTAAAGTGATAGGAGTGTTGGAATGAAAGTTAGACTTTGAAAACTAATGTAACTTTTAGAGATAAGCATGAATGATCTGGTAATTCCCACTCTAAATAACTGCTGTGACTGCAGACAAGTGACTTAATTTTCTAAAGTGAAAAGGATAATACTGTTTAGGGCATAGAGGTATGTGAGGTTTTAGGGGCAGGGAAATATCCTGAGTTAAAAGATGTTGTTTCAGTGCAAGGCATTATGACTATGGAAAGGAATATAGGACATAAGTTATGTTATGATTAAATTTGCTTTTAAACTCTTGAACCTGGGGGAAAAAAAAGAAAAAAAACTCTTGAACCTGAAAGGCCAAAGAAGTGTGCCCTTATATATGCCACTTTGTGTGTGACAGCTATCCACCTCAAGAGTGACTCTGAATGAGTTTTCATTAAATGAATGAATACATTTCCCTCAATGACACTTAACTGGCTTTATTCTTTCTGGATCAGTAGACAGGTTTTGAAAGTTTGGGTGGGTCAGGCTGTGGAAGGAAATATTTCAGGTATATCTTTAAATATTCAAATTCTTATACACTGATTAACACTTGGAAACTCCTTAACCTTAATGTATTTCAAAACATCTTTGTTTTTGCATTCTTTCCTTACAATAAATGTAGCCCCTATCTTATTTACATTGATTCTAACATTTGTCAATTTTTAGCTACCCTGAATCTTTACTATTTCTTTAAGCACTTTCCCCTCCTTTCCAGGAATTATGTTTCCACAACTGTAAGTAGTCCTGGGGTGATGTTGAATTTTCATCCAAGGAACTAGATTCTGTCTTTCCTCCTTCTTAGTTCAGCCAGAGGGTGAATGACTGTCAATTTTGGCTAATTAGACACCCACTTTGGGAACATCAAGTCTTGAGGAAATGACAAGGTCTGGGGCATGATTAGAGACTTTCATAACAGCAGCAGAGGCAGACGAGGCTGCTGTAATGGTGGTGGTATTCTGACCAGCAATTCCAACCATAAAATAGGTGCTGTGATTTCTGCTTCCTTCTTCTTGGTCCTTTGGAGGAACCTTGGATCCAGCCCTATTGCTAATCTTCCAGTTTCCTATTCATTTCATGAGCTCCACAAAATCTTCCAATAGATTCTTTTTTGCCTAAAGTAATTAGAGTTGGTTTCTGTTGCTTGCATCCAAGACTCCAGATTGAACAAGTACATCTGTGCTTCTGAAAAATAGCAAGTAAATGCAGGAAAAGTATCTCAACACTATTTGATTCCAAGTAACCACTGGAATAGTGGCCATTCTTATCATCACTCTTCTGGCCCTATCATATGATATAGTAACTACTTGTTAGTTTGTCAGTCTCACAGACTGGAACATGAGCACTCTGTCCAAGTTGATTTTGTGTCTGTCTCAGTAAGTAACTGGTTGGTATTCAGTAAACAGTTATGGGTTGGACTGAAAAAAAAAAAGTTAAACTTTGCAATATTAAGCACACGTTAGGCAATTATTATATTTGATTAAATTAACTGTTAAGTTCATTTGATTCAATGAGCCCTACTAAGTCACAATGAACAATATGAAGATGAGTAAATCATGTCTTTTGCCCTTTTACCTTTAATAAGTTTGTAATTTCACAGTAAAGAAAGGATAAAATAAGAAATTCATATTTAAATTAATTCCTCTACATACCTCCCACCACTTTTTTTTTCGTGGCTTAGATGTTACAGTATTGTACAATAAGTTTGTGCAATAAATTTGAACCCTGACTTTTATTTTTGAGAGAAAGAGTCAGAGTGCGAGTGAGAAAGGGACAGAGAGAGAGGGAGACACAGAATGAGAGGCAGGATCCAGGCTCTGAGCTGTCAGCACAGAGCCCGACACGGGGCTCAAACTCATGAATGGTGAGATCATGACCTGAACTGAAGTTGGACACTTAACTGACTGAGCCACCCAGACACCCCAGTTTGAATCCTGACTTTAACACTGGCTTCTGCTCAAACATGTGTGTAATGTAATGCTAAATATACTAAAATTGATTCAAAATGTACATATTCTGTGATGTCTGGTGGTTGGATTAGAGTTGACCTATTACCTCCATAATCAGGGATAATTAAAGTTTTACTATATTTAATCAACATTCTGATTTTAATTGATTCTATTGAAAGTAGATATAGTATTTTGGATTTTATACTACATGCTTATTTTATTCAACAAATAACCATGCACAGTATGGTCATTCATAAAATATTGATAAATGATTAAACCTAGAAATTGGGCTGAGTGCCACAAAAATTATTTAAGGAGAATTGTAGCTGTGTTTCTACATCTAGTATATCATAGGAACCAACAATTAGGACAAGGGTGGACAATATTCTCAGGATCTGTATTCTTAAGAGTCTGACTTTATAGTGACTCACTAGAGGGACAGGAGTTGATTTTATATTTTTATAGTTGATTTTATAGTTGTTTTTATACTCATAGCCCTCATCTCAGTGTTCTTAGAGCTGAGTTTTTTCATGTATCACCCCTCAGAGGGTGGAATGTGCATGAGTGTTCTGGTCTGTCAACTGTTTGTTGTCTGCCCAAGACAAGAATCTTGTTCTAGAATGCGAATTATCTTCACCAAACACACTGTGAAGTTCAACTCACACTTTTTAATTATCTGTAGCAAGATTTTATTGATGAAGAAAACTATGAATTTATGGTCTGACATGAGTTCCTCATTTCATAGTAAACTGAAAACAAACACTTTGTATGTAACTACTTTGAGTAGTACTGGTTGAGACAGTGTCACCTGGGTTGCTTGTTAAGATGTGGTTTGGGGACCACATAGAACACCTACTGACGCAGGCATTTAAGAGGGAGCATCACTAGGAATCTTCATTTTTAATAAGCTCTGGAAGTCAGCCTTCTGCACATTTCAAGTTTGAGAACCACTATTCTAAATAAATAGCAGTCTTCCTCAGAGCATTGTCAAAACATGGGGCAAAGTCTATTTTTGTAAACTTTCCAAAAATGTGAAATTGTATTATTTTGCACATTGACATGAAAATAAGATATAGATGGTCTGTCTCTCCAAAACAAACACCAATATCTCTATGGGTTAGGCAGAATTTTTTGGGTTTGTGATTTTACACATACTGATATGTGCTGATAGCAAGACTTTGTGGACATAAATGTACATTAACTTCAAAAGTTCCTTCATTTTAGGGAAATTTTCTTGATTTCTCTCACATCTTCATTAATTCAAGACAAGGTCCTTACCAATAAACCTAGGGAAAGAGAGTGTAAAAATCTGAATGAGATTCTCATAAAACCTTGTTTGAACTTTCTGTAACTTTGAGATAATAATCAGGGGTAGGTTTTTAATTGAAAATAAAGATGAAACCAAATTTCAATTTACCTTTTCTGATACTTGAACTCCCTTGGCTCCTGAGGATGAGTAAATACCTGATTAATGCTGGTTCACATGAAGTGTGAAGGCCCTCATGTTTTGGGGTAGGGTGAAGACAGATCTGTGATTTGAGAGTCCCAAGTAAAGCTCCTCAGAGCTTTAGAAGACATCTAGACTATCTAAATTAATACTCCATTGTTGGTCAAGTGCAGTCAGAGAAAGGAGGTAAAGCCTTTACAGTGTGAGAATAGGTACCTTTTGTCATGAAGGATTTGAAGTGTAGATCAGAAAGGAGGATGTTCAATCACTCATCATCAAGGAAATACAAATCAAAACCACTATGAGATACCACCTCACAGTAGTCAGAATGACTAATATTAACAACTCAGACAACAACAGATGTTGGAAAGGCTGCAGAGAAAAGGGAGCCAATTTGCCTTGCTGATGGGAAGGCAAACTGGTGCAGCCACTCTGCAAAATAGTATGGAGGTTCCTAAAAAAAATTAAAAATAGAACTACCCTATGATGCAGCAATTGCACTACTAAGTGTTTATCCAAAGGAGATAAAAATGTTGATTCGAAGGGGCACATGCATCCCAGTTTTTATAGCAGCACTATCAACAATAGCCAAAGTATGGGAAGAGCCCAAATGTCCACTGATGGATGAATGAATAAAGAAGATGTGGTATACATATATGATGGAATATTGCTCGGTGATGTAAAAGAATTAAATCTTGCCATTTGCAACAAAGTGGATGGAACTTAAGTGTATTATGCTAAGTGAAATAAGTCAGATAGAGAAAGACATATGATTTTACTTATATGTGTAATTTAAGATACAAAACAGATGAACATAAGGAAAGGGAAGGAAAAATAATATAAAAATAGAGAGGGAGATAAACCATGAGAGACTCCTAAATGCAGAGAACAAACTGAGGGTTGTTGGCAGGGTGTTGGGTAGGGGGAAGGGCTGAAGGGGTGAGGGGCATTAAGGAAGACACTGGTTGGGATGACCCCTGGGTATTCTATGTAAGTAAACAATCACTGAATTCCATTCCTGCAAAAATGCATATATTGCTTATTAAAAGAGAATTAATAAATAAAATTTTTTTAAAAAAAGAAAGGAGGATGTTGAGTAGACTTGGCTGAAGGAGGGTTTCTTGAGACAATTGATAGAGGAAGTTGGAGCTATTATTATTTTTTAATAAGTCAAGGTGTTTCTTCAGTAGAGACTGGGATTTAATAATTTTCATTGATATTGCTAGTGCTCATCAACATCTGATTCTTTTCCCTGGTACATGGAAGACTGCATGTCTTAGGCTCCTTGTCACTGGGGGTGACATGTGACTAGTTCTGGCCAATGGGTTGTGAGTGTAAGTGATGTCACCTTCAGGCCAAATCCTGGAAGAGTGGGTATGATGTCTCCAGGCATTCCTCTGTCTTAGCGATTCCTAGAGCCTCCTATTGGGAAGACATAAAATTGAAGTGGCCTAGATTCTCCAAGTAACTGCAGGGAAGACAGTTGCCCTAGAACACTGCCTGAACTTAGAATAGACTTTGCATAAATGGGTAATAAGCCTTGGTCGTGCTGAGCCACTGAGATTGTGGGGCTATTTGTTACCATAGTATAGCCTAGCTTAGCTGACTAGTGAAATATTTTAATGCTGCCTTGGATAGCTCAATCTTTAGGTTCTAGCATTATGAAAAGACTATGAGAAGTCTGGGTAAGTCAGAAGAGATAAACTATTTCTTTGCATTCTTTTATTAATTTGTTCAAGTGCTTGACAAAATATCGGTGTAGAGTACATGTCAACCCCCGAGCTGTGCCGAGCGAAGCATAATATTGTGATTCACAGCATGTGCTCTGGAATCACTGCCCGAGTTTGAATCCTGGTTCTGCTGTGGGTGATTATCCTCAAGTCTTCCTGCGCTTTAGTTTCGTTATCCCTTCATTTATAAAATAGCAATTGTAATAGCATCTAAGTATGAGTTTTGTGAAGATAAAAGGAGATGACACATGTAAAGCACTTGGCATGGTGCCCTACTGAGCAAATGATCAAAAACATTAGCTATTGTTAGCTGGTAACATCCCTATCTTCCCACAGCTCTTACTCCAACGGAGGATAGCACAACCTAGTAGTAAAAACCATTTACACAAATAATTCCTGTATTATGTTTTTATTAGTGCCATAACAGATTTTCCAAAACTCAGTACTTACAATGACACAAATGTGTTATGTCACAGTTCCATAGGCCAGGGGTCTGGGTTGATTTGCCTGGTTTCAATGCTCCTAGTTTCACAAGGCTGAAATCAAGATGTTGACCAGCTGACTCTTCTTGGAGGCTCTGGAAAGAATGTGCGTCCAAGCTCACTCAGATGTTGGCTGATCCAGTTCCTTGCAGTTTTAAGACTCAAGTTCTCATTTCCTTGCTGGTTGTCAGCTGGGGACTGCCCTTAGCAACTCAAGGGCTTTCCCTTACCTCTGCCCGTGAGCTCCTACATCCCAGAACCAGTGAGTCAAGTGTTTGTCCTGCTTGGAATCTCATAGATGTTTCCCCTTCTACCTCATCTTCTTCCTCCAGCTGGAAAAACTTCTCTGCTTTTAAGGGCTCCTATGATTAGATTGGGTTTACTTAGGTAATCTAGGATAATTTCTCTATTTTAAGGTTTGTAACGTTATTTATATCTGCAAAGTCTCCTTTGGTGTGAAATGTAATGTTTACAGGTTCCAGGGATTAGAGCATGGACATCTTTGGGAAATCATTATCAGGGGACTACCTCAGGTCCCCTGGGTCCACAATCTACTTTTTACTGAATCTTAATAATTATGCTACTACATATTGAGTGTTTTCTGTGTGCTAGATAAAAACTCTATAACTTTCTAGATTCCCACAACCCTGCATGCAAGTTATTGTTATTATTTTTTCCAATTTCAAGATAAGGAACTGTTTCTTAGAAAGATTATTGAACTTGCCCAAATTACAGATATATATAGACCATACATAGTAGAGAAGGCATTCCAAGTCAGATCTGTCTGACCACCTCTCTTAGAACTTCCATAGCGTTACCCATTCATCGTGGCCACTGGCCTCTCGTCATCCCTGGTTAGTCCCTTATGCAAGGCTGAAGGGTTCCCAAACTGGCAGTGGTTCAATAATTAAAATTATACTCTACTCTCTCAAGATCTCTAAATGTTCCTATGTGTCCATAGTCACAAACTTATTTTGTCAGTGTCTGGTACTTTGGGTCAACATCAGGAAGAGAGATGGGACAGTGCCGGTGGTCAGGGGAGAGACACTGTTCATATTGCAATAATGGTAATAATGGCTGATACTTACAGAGAACCAGTTATGTGCTGGGCACTGTGCCAAGAACATCGCACAGAGCCTCAGCACTCATTTAATACTCAAAACAAGTTTCTGAGGAAGGTGCTACCATCATCTCCATTTTACAGAGGACGGAACTGAAGTAGAGGAATACACAGAGAGCTTATGTAACTCTCTTAAGATCACACCGCTAGAAATGGCAGAGTTAGGATTTGAACTCAAGGCCTAGAGCTCTCTTATACTTTAATATTGCCCTAGAAATGAATAGTCTCTAGATTCCTATGCTTTAGTTTGTACTACAGCTATTTGTCATTACTTCTCCTACTCTTTGCCCTCCGGTGAAGTTGAAAATGAGGGTCCGTGGTCAGGGCTGGGGCTGGGGCTGTTGGCCGAGATCAGAAAGACGACAAGCTGGAGCAGGTGTGGTGGTCTTGCCGCTGGATTAGAGTATGGCATCTGGTCTGCCAGCTCCCCTCCCCAGCACAGGAGTGAGCCCCTGAGAATGGGACAGCTTGGGCTGCTATTAATATACCATAGAATCAGGAAGAGAGGCCCTCAGTGATACTACCCTGACACCACATGCAGCAATGATTTCAGACAGCTACCCTTCTCCAACCCCACAATGCTTCATCTGTGTGGATGGCTTTTATGTCATTAGAGACAACACTTCTCTTCTTGCCAGATTGTTGTGCTGAGCAGCTGCTTTTCTTGACCTTTGTTCCTTTCCCTTTCAAAAGTAGTAACATGGTAAGCATATTCCTGAGTCTCTGCGCTTGTATTTATTTTTTTCGTTCTGATTTAGGCTCCTTTCACAAATATCTTGAAAACAGTGTCTACATATGTGACTGTTTTAAAATGCTTTTGAGGAAAGTTGTTAAAAAGTGATAAACAGGTGTGTGTGTGTGTGTGTGTGTGTGTATGTATGCATGTGTTTGCAACACGAAAAGCTCTCTGCCATAAATTGAAAGAAAAAAAAAGGAAATTAAGTACATGTTTTTGAAATTATTATACTCTAGAGAAAAAGGATGTATAGATATCTTATAAACACTTTCATATGCCATTCCACAATTTAGGAGGGCATGTTATGAAGACAGTGACAAGTTTGGTCATAATGACAGAATTGACTTGAATTTTTTGTGTCATAGATGAAATCTGTAATGGTGATATTTGAGCTGAACTGAGAATTTCTTATGATTTTGTACAGTGATACATGAAGAACCTGGGAGAAGTACAGACAACTTTACATCCTTTTGTGGTCCAGCATTCCCTTGTAAATATGTTTTAAGTTAACATTGAAAAACAATGACAATTGAAATGTATTCTTAATTATTGGGCTAGAAACATACATATGTTCTAATTATCTTTACTTGCTTTTTCCTTAAGAGCTACAGATATCTTGTAAGATGCATTTTATAAAAGTAGATTTTACTACCTTTAATCTAAACTGCAGTAATTTTATTCTAAAAGTGTCCCATGCTAGATATGATATTAGTTAATTTAACATCATGGAGAAAAATATGAACTCAAAATTGATAGGAGATGATCTCCAAGGTTTTATTCCTTTTCACTAATGTAAAAGGAAATTCTGTGATATAAAAGTCTTTCCTGAACTCTGGCCGTTTAAAAAACACACGAGAAAAGTCATCTGAAATATAATCGAAACTTAACACTCAACATCTAAAGGCTGCAATTTGGAAAACTTTGAGGGCCCTATAGAGAGGTGAAGTCAATTTCTTTTTCACCTCTTTGACAGCAAAGGAAATGTGTCACAGAGGTTTTCAAGTTGTGAGATACGTTCTGGTTCCATTCTAAAATTAAAAACTGTCAACTTATTTTAGAAAACGGTTCATATTCGGCTTTAAATTCTCCTTTGTTTAATAATTGTGAACTGTGATGCAGATGCTAGTTTTTCTTTTCTAGCTTTTATGAGGGATTACTAGATCAACGAGACCTGGCCTAATAATCGTACAAAATTGTAAATCATTCCTTGAAGGAAGAAAATTTGGGGTTCTTTGCCCGACTTTTGGGTTTTGATGAGTATTTATTTGTTCAGTCTTGCTTCATTCTTCATGAAATGGAAAGTTTCAATTTGCTGTTTATACAACAATTGCAGGCTGAGAATGCTGTTGCAGTTTGCAGCAGAGCGTGATACTGTTTCGAACTTAGCAACCTTACTGTGTGGCCTCTAAAGAGATCCTAAAACTGTTTACTAAACTATTCCGAGACAAAATCCTTCCTTCTCAATTTCTTTGTATTTTTAGCTCTATAATTTAATACAGCTCAAGATGCTTAATACTTATTGACTTAATATTTCATTAAAGCCTGATGTTTGATAGAAATAATGTAACAGAAAACAAGACAATTCCCTCATGCACTGTCTGCATGATTATTGTGTAAAACATTGGCCAAGTCCTGGAGATGAAACAGTGAGAAAAGTCTTTGCTGTCATGGGGTTTACAGGCAATGAAACTAAACCTCCTCCTTTTGAGGGCAACATTTTCCATTGAGTCTAAGGGTGCTAATTTCTGGGGAAAAAAAAAAAAAAAGAAATCTTACCATAAGATAAACTCTAGCTGATATCAAGCTGTGGCGTATTACTAAAATGCCAAATACTGCCTGGTCATAGACATACACTACTATTTATTTTATTTACTAGAATTCTTTTTTGAAAGTTAACAGATGATTTTAAAACATCATACACGTGTTTGTTGGTATGTCATATTTGAGATTAGCTCTCCTTTGCTCTGATCTTTTTGTACTGTATAACTTGTATAACAAATGAAATCAGAGCCATAGGTATTACCTTTAGGAGGACCTGGTGAAATATTCTCAAATCCTTCCTCTTTGGCTGCTTCCAGTGTCTTCTACTTAGTTATGTAAACTCTATGTGGGAAGGACTCCTGCTCTGATGAATCTTAGTAGACCCATAGCTATTAGCATAATGCTTAGTACACAGATAAAATTACATAACGATAAGTCACATTTGTGTTACTATGTGCTTTGCACTGTGTTAAGCATTTGACATGCCCTATTGCATTTAATTTTTACAACAACTCTATGAGGTAGTTACTCTCACATTTTACAGAAAAGAAAACTGAGCCCACAGAGGTAACTTGACCAAGATCACAAAGTTACAAAAAATGGTAGAAAGGCTTGCCCTGCAGAGATGATTTTCACAGTTACCAAGATTAAACATTTATTGGGGAAAGCCCCATTATTATAGTTCTGGAACTTCTGAAATACAGAAATATAGATAAGGCAAATGAAATAAATAAATGTCTCTCAGAAGCAAAAATGGTATAGCTGTGGCCTCTTTCTTGTTGAGAAGAGGAAGCCTCCTCTTATTTACCTGTTGATCCTATTAATCCCAGGATCTCTAAAAAGGCATTTTAGGGTTGTTTCTTTCTGTCTGCTTTTACTACAGTTCCAACAGCCCAAGCAAGGTTTAACTCCAACTCACGAAACTTTGAAATCAGCAATTTCTTTACTAGGAAACAAATACAATAATAATAGCTGACTCGATAACTATATACATTTATTTTATTAGACTAACCAACATAGTCACCTGGAATAGTCATAACAACAAGGGAAATTCCAGCATTTTTTCTGGACTCCTCTCTATCTTTCCAAGCTTTTAACTTTTTAACTAAATTGTGTGTGTGTGTGTGTGTCTGTGTGTGTGTGTGTGTGTGTGTGTGTGTGTGTGATCGGATAGTTCTGTGTGTAAAGCATTTAGGTCCATGTGCTGTGAAAGTATAAAGTTAGCTAGGATTTTCTTCTTAAGAATTTTACAATAGTATAAGAATATAACAAACCTTGAAAACTGTCTCCTCCTGATTTCAATAAGCCGTATTTGTGAGAAGCATAATAATGTCTTCATTTGCTGGAAAGACATATTGAAATATAATGCCATAATGAGTTGTGAATTTGGTTACGAAGATAGAAAAGTTTATTATAGTGGTGTCAAGCCTTGATACTATGGCTGTGCCTCTAGGCACAGTTATTACCTGCATCTGTGACCAAACTATTGGACAAAAGGAAATTATTAGAAGTTTTAACCTGAAGTGTGGGATAGTGGGTGTCTCCTCGTGGATGTGGTGTGTGTGTGTGTGTGTGTGTGTGTGTGTGTGTGTGTGTGAGAGAGAGAGAGAGAGAGAGAGAGAGAGAGAGAGTGAGTTAATTAATCCAGGGTAAAACAGCTCTAGGTCCTTGGAGATGGGCTCTTTACTACTCTGCGATCCTAACCAAGTCTGGTGAGAGGGAGCAAAGCAAGTGGGACACTGATGTGATCTAAGGACTGCAAATAGAGAAACCTACCGACTCAAGGTAGAAGTGCCGAAAGCTATGATTTTAAAATGCGTCTAGACAAGGGAATTTAGGAAGCTCTGTGGCCAAAGAGCTTTACATATACCAAGCATGGGTACCGGTCAATACTGGCACTTTCAAAATGTCAGTGACCTTTTCTCAATAGACAGCAGAGTTGCATTTCATTAGGAATCATCTGAGGATGGGAGAGAGGAGGCAGCTTTTTGATTAGGAGCGCTTTTCAGGTAGAAGCAGAGAGAATTGAGATGAAATAATTATTAGTGCTTCCCAAGACTGAGGCGGTCAGATTATTTCTACACACAAGCCCAGGATGTCTCCTGTGCCCCACGCTGACATTGTCAGGCTGATGATGCCATTCCCTCTCTTGGAGTGAAGCCTAAGCTTTAAGAGCAAAACAACACTGCAGCTTCTCGTCTTGCTTTAGACCAAACTTCGGGACGTATTAATATCAGAGACTGTTTAAACAGAGCAATAAAACGACAACATACCACTTTAACTAAGCCCAGCTTGCAGGCTAATTTTAAGGCAGCCTGGTTGGAGGAAGCCCATGCATTAATTTACTCTAATAGCAAGGCGGGGAGGAGAGGGGAAAAGAGGTTGAAGGGAATTGTTTAAAAAAAAAAACAAAAAAAAAAAAACAAAAAAAAAAAAAACCAAAGAACTCATGCTCAATTTCTTTCTATCTTTTTTTGTAGGTGTTTAACACTTGTACAATTTGGTCAAATTATGGGCAGGGCAGCGAGAGAAGCTAGTCAGCTTGAAAAGACACAGAGCCTGTGAGACAGGACATGATTACTTTGCTGAATCCCCACTTTTTTTTTCTCTTCCAAAAGAGACAAAGGGAAATACTTAAGAACCAATAGTGACGGCCACAAAGCAATCATTGAGTTGCAGGATACCTTTGTCTCTAGGGGGCACGCAGTAATTTTCACATGTCTACCACTGAGTGTCAAACCTTTCCTTTTCTTCTTCTTTCCATTCTGGACAGCCAAACTGATTATCTAAAATAGAAAATTAGCACACAATGGGTTTACTCCGCGATACCCCTTATGCAACTAATGGCAAAGCTTGTTAATTGGTTGTAAATGCCAGCAGGTTGCCAGGATAATACTTCAGAAATAAGCGGGTATTCTGATAATTACAGCAATCTTCATCTATAAAAGCTTAAGTAGATGAAGTAGTGGCTGGCTTAAAACCAAGATTTATCCCGCTGCACTCACATTAAAAGAAAAAATAAGATGAAAACAATAATGTAACAAAACAATTATATAGCAGGAAGCTTTGTAGGTTTTAGAGATTGTCAAAACTCAGAAAGTAAAACAGTGCTGTAATAACCAGTTATGGAAAAATAGGCCATTTACATTTGTGTATAATTAAATAGTAGGCTATGCAATTTCACTTTTTAAAGTAAACTGCCTTTTCTTTTTTTTATAGGGCAACGTAGCCATAATTGCTGCATTAAAGCTTTAATGAAAGAAAAAAGCAGCAGATCAAGATGACATGTAACGTCTACATTTGTACCGTGGCGTTCTGCTTGTTTAGTAATGGGAAGCTACTGAGGAGATTAAAATTGCAGAATTCTTCATAGTTTGTTCTAAAATTGCTATAGGAAGATCATTCAGGGTCTAAAATACACACAATTTATTTTTCCACCTTCAATCTGCAAGAACTTCATGGCTTTCATAACTAGTAGGTAGTTGGAGACAGGTTTTATATGAGAGGGAGAACTACTTCGGATCATAAAAATTATCAGAAGTGAATGGATCAGAATTTAAACCTTAAGCGCCTTCCTTCGTGCATTAGAATATCACCCCAAATATTATATGATAGCTGGTGTTTAACTTAGAGAAGTATAAGGAGCTTTCTTGTTCAAAATATCAACAGGTTGGGTTATAATATTATTCTTTTATATTTGTGGTTTCTTTATCACCCCCACTAACATCAGGAACTGGTGCAGAAGACAGCCAGTTGAGGCAAGGAGGTAACATTCTGGTAAACCGTTAACTGGCGTTTGGGTCGATTTAGTTTAAAAAAAATAGCAATAACTCTGTTGTCAGCTTCTTTCTCAGAAGTTTGAGATATTCCCCAGATGTTCTATTCCATATAGGTTGGCTATGTTTCCTGTAAACCATCCCTGGCAAATAATGTACGCAGAGACTGCAAACCTTCATTACATGTTAGAGTACCGAGAAGAGGGTATGAAGACTTGCTAAAGACACATCAGGCAAGAGAGCTTGGAGAAAAATACCAAGGGCATTGGTGCCAATGGCTAGAGCAACAAAAAAGTGAACTTAAGAGAATTTTTTTAAAAAATAAAATGGACATGATTTTATTCTTTCCTTTTTAAAAAAAATTTTTAATGTTTATTTTTGAGAGAGAGAGAGAGAGAGAGAGAGAGAGCGAGCAGGGAGGGACAGAGAGAGATAGACACACAGAATCTGAAGTAGGTTCCAGGCTCAGAGCTATCAGCACAGAGACTCACGCAGGGCTTGAACACACGAGCTATGAGATCATGACCTGAGCTAAAGTCAGAAGCTCAACTGATTGAGCCACCCAGACACTCTTATTCTTCCTTCTGTAAAAGAAGAAGGCAAAAGCAACTTCTTGTAAAAGAGAATGCAAGGAATGGACAATATAAAAGCCTAGAATTTTGGCCTTTTGGGTACTCACTTGGAGAAAGTGATTCTCTTGCGCCAGGGTTTTGTTTTGCTATTTGTTTCTTGCAGGGTTGATGAAATGCATCTTCATCTAGCCGCCGTTCTTCTGGGATGGAGAACTTTAAATACATAGCCTTCTGGAGGGGCTGGCTTCTGCACAGAAGTCAGAATGTGGCATTGGCATGGGGGCCTGAGCTGTGGGCTGCAGAGCTCTCCAAGGCAAAGTGTGCAGGGCATAGCACCCTCAGGCAGGACAGGCCCGCCACCAGTTCAGAGAGGGTGCATCCACGGCAGCTTTCTGTGCAAACACTACCTGAAGTGGGAAGGAGAAAGCGAAAGGATCAAGAAGGGTTTTCCAATGTGGAAGTAAGAAAGGATCCCAATCGACCACCATGTGCCGTAGTTAGCAGTTAGTATGTTCTCTGGGCTCTGCAGCCCTCTAACTGGCTCTGCTAAGATGTGGCAGGAATGGCCTTGTCCCCTCAGTAGTATTTCACGTCTCTGGGAGGTGGCCAGTTATCACAGCCCTTTGGTTGGAGCCAAGAAGGCACTTGTTTCAAGCTGCTGATTTCATGTGCTTTTTCACTGAAGTCTTTACACGGGATTTGAAGGAGCAGAGATAATAGTGGAGGGAGGCCTTCCTTCTGATGAGCTTGAAGCCAGATTTTGGGGGGGTGGGGTCAAGAGGTAAGCTTGTAGGGGAAGAGACTAAACAACACACATGTAGTGTCTATTCAGAATAAGAAATATGGGAGAGGAGGGTACAATCTAGGATTGTCTTTTCTTTGACAGTCACAGAACTTAGACACAACTTTTCTCATCGCGTACAAAAAACCTTGAGAAGTGTGGGAAGGACATCTCAAATGAATCCAAGAGATTCATCCAGGGAGAGAAAGACTTCCTGAAAAGGAAAAAAATATATATTTTTAAAAAATCAAATGAAATTTAAGGTCAAGGGTACCTGCCATTTTTGCCACCATGAGACTTCTAGAAATTACTCTTTTAATATAGTTTTGCTTTTTCTGACAGAAGAAAATAGTTCTCAGTCTGCTTCATGCTTAAATTCTTTATTATTCTTAATGCTATGACATAGTTTTCCATATATCAGTGAAATGTTTATGGTAACTTTCCTGAAGGACAGATTAAAAGCTAACAAGTTGAGGAATTCAGTGTTTTGTAGATTTGTCTTTCACATATAGGGTGAATATTATCTTTTTCTCTGATGCTTGAACTCTTTCTTGGTGTAAGTTATTCTTCCTTGGAGGACCAGTACTGCCCTTTGAGATCTTTGAGAATTGTTCAGTGTATTAGTAATGTGTGTGATCTGATCAACTTACATTTTAACTACTTTATGCCCCCAGCTAATTTTTCCCTTATCACTTATGCTTTAGTGAAATAGACACGGCACAGAGTAAGTGAGAAATGTTTGCGAATGAATTATTTTTAACTGGAGAGTAGAATGTTTATGATACTTTTAATGATGAACACATTAAATTGATAAGCATTCTTAAAGAAATATCTCCAAGTCAGTTTGAGGGGTTCGTACTGAACAGGCAAAGTTCTTCGACTAGAATTTTCCCTTAGGAGAGGAACATACTCTCTGTACATATAAAAAGTATAGTAAGCCATCCTGATGGCACTCCTGCATGAATTGTGGGTTTGTCCTAACAGTGAGCATTTTCACTGTTTCTGTGTCAGTTGTCACTAATCAGTTATGCATCTGATGTGCAGATCCATCAGGGAATAGAATTTAAGTCATTTTGGCTTTAGCACATATGATATGCTTGTACAGGAGTTTACCAAAGCCCCTTCTGATACATTTTCAGAAGGGGATGTGCATATGTTATGGTACCTCTACAGCAGCAGTGACTGAACTAGCTGACAAGTGACAGGAGGTTTTCTCCCCTCTTTGGTATTTCATGAAAGTGTGCACAAATCATAACAAGTTGCCTCTCTTTCATAAGACAGGGAACATTTCCCTTAAAGCGCACATGGCTATATGGTGTGTTTGTGTACATGAAAATTCATGCTGCTATCAATTTTAATTTTGCCATTTTTGTTGTTTTTAAATTATAGGTTTGAGGTTTTTGAAGAGGCATAAATAATTGCTTTCAATTTCATCGTGACTGATTTTTTTTTTAAAACTGTATCAAATTCTTAGTGAAAAAGTTAAGTTCCTTACTGTTGGGAGAAACTATGGCGTATGGGTGACCCACTTCTCCTGGGCTGTCGTTCTCTGCATTTGTTGAGAAAACTTGGTAAGTAGTAAGCACCTACTGTATGCCAGGAAGTCCTTATGCTAGATGATGCGTAGCAGGTGGTTCACAACATCTACCTGCCTTCTGACCCATGCTTCAAAGCAGTGTTAACAATGACAACACTAAACATGGGAGCCTTTGCTTTGCAATTTCTTAATTAGGTACTAAGCTCTGTGATAACTGTTATAGGTGTATCTTGACTGAAGGCAATTAAGGGGGACTGGTGGAGTGGAGAGGAAGTGTGCTTCAGCATCGGCACGATCTGGGTTCAAATCCAGCCTTTAGCACTTACAAGCTGTGGTTTTGCCTAGGCCTCAGGATCCTTGTCTCTCAAACAGGGATGCTATGGTGAGAGATCAATGTGTAAATCATTTATTCTATCACTTGACACACAATGGTTGCTTAATACATTTCGTTCCTTTCAGTTCCCTTTTTCGTTGTGATCGCAGAATAGTAAGAGACCCTATATAATCTTTCTCCAATCTGTTTTTTTTTTTTAAAGGTTAACTAAGATCATTAGTGAATAGGTTTTTGGACCCACAGAAGCTGACTGTCTGGCTGTGACATCTAAGAGGAGTGCCAGTAAAATGATCTATTCCAAATAGCTAGTATGTATATACATATATATGTGTGGGTTTTTTTTTTTTTTGTCAGCAAATGTATTCTTTTTAAATTACTCAACCTTTCTATAATTATCTGAGACAGTGAGATGTACCCAAAGCACTTGAATGGTAGCTTCTGACTGCCATGGATTTTCCCTTAATGGAGAGAGACTCATTTAAACCCAGGGAATTCAAGGGACAGATGGAGTGGAGGCCAAGGGGAGAATTTGCCATGAGCCCATTAATAATCCATTAATAATCTCATGGCCCTGAGTTAGAGGTTTTGTTATTTTTTTTTCTAAAGAAAAGCCTGCTTGTACCTGCATCTGAACTACATAGTATGTTATGATTTTCTGTCATAAAGAAAATGGGAGCAGCATTACCAGACCTACCAAAAGTGCTTATTTAGACTTCAGCGTCTCTACTGTGAACTCACGCACAATTGGTATTAATGGTTAGTATTTCCTCTCTCTTCCCCTTCATACCTGCCCTGTTGCTTACCTCACTCTTCTCTGGGAGGATGAGGAGTGTGAATCCGAGCTTTTGAGATCTTGAGGAAGCATCTTCCTTTTTCTTTACATATGAAGTGGCTTCTTTTTCTGTTTATATCTTCATGTGAACATTCTGGATGGTAAGAATGACAGATTATTGGCTCAGTCACAATTTGCCTTACACATACCCTCACTGCCAATTTTATTAAAAAAAAAAAGATGTCTTCCTTTATGGAAGAAATAAGCTTATCTTGGTTGTGGCTTAAAAAAATCACCCAAAAACCGCTCCATGAACCAAAATCTTCCATAAAAGCAAATACACCTGATTTCTATTGTGAGCCCCCAACACGGGGGTCTCATTTAACCCAGCTTCTTGTCCTACCCTCTCATGTTGGTAATCATTTCAGGATGGTCTCTAACCTAATGAGAGAGAGATCTTTTGTGACAAAATAATGATAAAGGTAATGATAATAATAATAATATCATCTTACAAGGGTGCTTTCCTTCCTTCTTCCAGACTGAGCAATGAGACCATAACAATGTTAGACAAGGAGATAATACTGCACACTTAATGTGGCCGTGCATTATTTCATCCTCAACAGGCTTAATTAACATAAACTTGTCCAACCTTCTTTTTGCAATGACTCTGAATGAGAACGATGAATAATTTGCTAAGACCCCAGAGGAGAAGACAGTGGGAAAATAAAGAATTTTAATTCAGGTGGTTTGGTCTCATTCTTGCGCTTATTTAATGAAACTCTATCGGGAAGCTTCTTTATACCACAAAATACAATTGAAAAACGAAGAAATGTTAATTAAATTTCTGTATTATTTAAACAGTTTTATGGAGAACACCAAATAACTAGCTTATTCATGATTAGGAGTAAGGGGGATGGGGTGAATCATAATTAGTTATTTTGTGGTATGTCTATCTTCTTCGGAGGTTAATTTGATTTAGATAGGAAGATGATGTTAACACTCTTTAGTAGATTTCAGATTCCCTGGGGTAGCTTTTACTTTATAACCCTATTGTGCACTTAATATGACTTTTGTCATGGTGTCAGTGTGTAATCCCTTAACAGACTGCGGCGTTTAAGTAAACAGCAGTGATTCTGTTTTACAGTATGATTTAGGGCCTTAATCTGGTTCTTTTGAATCGATGCAGAAATTTGAACCAAAATTTTCATTCTCAAAGTTTTCAAGACATCTTTATTTTCCAAAGAGATGATCATCTTGTAAATGATAATAAAGAGAGGAAAAGATATTTAAAAGATATTATTTGGCTTGTATTACATTAAAGGAAGGACATTTGAGATTATGGCATTTGTAGAGCTTGTTTTCCTACAGCTTTAGGCCTCGCTTTGTTAGGTACGGTAGGAACGGGGTAAGAGGGTGTTCATGATGAGAGGGGCACTGAGTTTATTTAGATGGCAGCCATCGTACATGCATTGTAAATTACTTTTTTCATCTGAGGTGTGCACTGAGAAGTTAATATACTGCTGTAATACAAATAATGTTAAAACTATGATATCATTGGAGATTTATATGGTTTACTTATACAACGCGATGGGATATTTTGGAGGACACACCATGCAATATCATGGGCTGACTGATGCATTAGAAGGACAACAGAGGATCTGTAAAAACATATTTTTCTGCTCAAGGCTATAAAGCATGGCAAGTGTAGAGTACTTGGTTCTGGTGGGTGGTGGGTTTCTTTAAGGCCCTAAAACCTTTAAGAGGTTTGAGAGTGATGATGTCATTAATTAATAACTGACTGCATGCTAATCAATACAGTAGGTACACACTGTAATGGCTTATAAGCATGATGGCTTTTTAATGGCTCATGTATAAATGTTAATTGATTTAAAACAAAGGGAAATTTTTGTTATTGGGTCAATAGTTTATGGATTATGACTACCTTTTAGTTTGAGATTGCTAATGAATGTTCCTTCCTCATCCCCGACTCCCCTCCCCACCTTGTTCCTCTATGGTTTTTAATCAGAAATGCCTGTAAACAAGGTAGATCAGACCAATTATTGGGACTGGAATCCAATAACACTTGTAAAGGCCCAAAGGCTTCTATCAGGTGTTCCACTGGGGCTTCACAATATGTATCCTATAACATGGAATGTATATGACCCTGTGCAAAGTGCTGTGTTCACTTCTTTTATAACATATTTTACACAAGATATATATGTCATATAAATATGAAACCCTTGATATATTGTCAAGGATTTTGTACTTGAATTTTCTTATACTTCATGTATAGAGTTAAAGAGATATCATAAGTGACCTAAAAGAGAAGGGTATGGTATTTGTTCCAACATGTAAATTAAGAATCAGAACAGATTTAACATCAGAAACAAGAATTGGCACAGAGAATTTTACCTGGGAGACTCTCATTGGCAAGCATGGGGCTGTTCGCAACAGACATATGAAGACTTAGGAGTTGCTTGTCGTGATACGGCTTTGTGCTTAATAGAAAAGGGGTATGCAGTTAATTCTTTATCATTTCAGACAGCAGTTATGGCTTCGTCTCCTCCTTCAACTGCCATGTGAGCATTTTTTTCCCCGTTTTATTGCTCCATTCTTGGAGGTCTGTTTTGGAATGGTGCCAGTTATCTTTTTTCATTTAGGCAAAGTTTACATCGAAATGCTGATTTTATACATGAGGAAACTGGTGGCTTTTGAATAGTATCCCTGTCATCTTCCATATGGATGTGCACAAAGTTGAAAAAGGCAAATAGTATTAGAATGTTATGTGAGAAACAGCAGTCCTCTGCCTTCAGTCCTCAGCCTCTGACTTCTTGCGGTTCTCATTCTTCAAAAGAGCACGGTCAACTCTCCTAGCTGACTTGTCTTTTTTTCCTGGTGTTTATTTCCATGTGTAAAAAACTTCTATTACAGAGTCCTTATTTTCCAGTTTTGAATATTATCTACTAATTTCTTTGTATGAAAGATAGGAATTTAGCACCTTTACATCCTCCCCTACCAACAGTACCCTTGCCAAGACCTTCTTAGATTTAGTGTTTACATTTTTGTCTGTATTATTAATCCATACCCTTTTTTTCATTTTAGACAGAGAGAGAGAGAGAGAGAGAGAGAGAGCGCGCTGGTGAGAGGGGAAGAGGGAGAAAGAGACAGAAAATCTTAAGCAGGCTCCATACTCAGCGTGGAGCTCCCATGAAATATATGAAATATGAGATCATGATCTGAGCTGAAATCAAGAGTTGGACGGACGCTCAACTGACTGAGCCACCCAGACACCCCATACCCAAATTTTAATAAGTATAAATCTCCTATTACTGTGTTCATATACCTCAGATAATCATTCCAAGAACGGTAGGAAAAGCAAGACAGGGAGTCTCTTTTCATAGGTTGCTGTGTGTGTGTGTGTGTGTGTGTGTGTGTGTGTGTATGGTAGGGCACTAATCTTAAAGGACAAACAGAAGAAGAGGGCTAGTGGAAGGGGCTGAGGAGGAATGGATGTGGGAGGAAAACCAGGAGAAAATGGAAGACAATGGAAAGAGTGTCAGGAAGAAGGAGAGGGTAAAAAAAAAATGTCAAAAGCCAAAGAGAAATAACATAAGAGGAAGACTAAAAGGCCTCTAGTGGTGGCTGCCAGAGTATTGGGGTCCAAGTCCTCAATGCAATGGGAAATAACAAGTAACTTTGACTTGAGGAGCTTGGTTCTGAAGTAAAGGAGAGAGAAGGCAGTTAAGAGATGTGGCTAAAAAATTAAGTTCAGGTTTTTTGTTTGTTTTTGAGACAAGAAAGACTTTAGCATGTTTCTCGGTGAAGATGTAAATTGAAAATCTGCATGTGACCAGCAATCTTTTCCAATCATCTCTTCAACAATTGTATTATAACTTAATGATAATATTTTCCTATATATTGTACCATACAATGATTAAATGACTGTTAAAAGAGTTATCTTACTTTGACTATACACATACATATACATGTTGGAAACTGGCAGTTTAGAGGAGGAAATGCCCAATTTACAGATTCTAGCCAAGACTCAAACATGCCCCCTACTCCTAGTCCAGAGCCCTTGCTACCTTTTGCAGTTGCCCTTTGAATTTCCCTTTGCTTCTTGGTTAATCTTTGCTGTTAAGAAACTCCTCTATTCTTACTTTTTTTTTGGCCAGGCTTATTTGTCCATCTGCCTGCTGCTATCATTTCCTTCAAATCCACAGCTATATCATGTGTTGACTAACTTCATTACACCATAAAGCTGCTCTTACTATCCACATTATACACAGATCCAGACATTTTGCAATGGAAAGAGATTCCCTCCAGTCTAGTAACCTATTTTGAGGACGTATTTTTGTATGACTGTCACCAGGAACACCATTATCTTAAACAACATGTGGACTTAGAGCCATACATCAGGATAGATAACAAAACCATTTTATGTAACTGGAGTTTAACTTGGATATTAATGATCTTTTGGTGTCAGACTCTACCTGCAAATCTCACTAGGGGTGTGTATACTTCTCATTTCACTTTTTTAAATAACTTTGATCAACCAGAGCTCCAAAGATTGGTTTATTAAATGGGTAGCAAAAGTAAGTGATGGTTTTCAGGTCTGCATTGTCATTGAGAATGTTTGGCTCTGTGCAGGTTTCCTGGGTGAGGGTAATACATTCCTCAATAATTTACTCGTTCAGTCAATCTACAAAAAATTCTTCGGGGTCTACTATTTTTCAAGTACTATGCCAGATGCATCGTGCTTTCAAGGGTTGGAGGTGGTCTCAGTTTTGTAAGAGACAGATGAATCAACATATTATTAGAATATCATATAATAAAGAGCAGGTTGATTTCACTGTGAATAATGGGGTATTCTCTGGAATTCATCTTGTTGGAGAACCCATTCAAAATATGCTTTCTGGAGATAGTGGCACTCGAACTTAGAGGATGAGTAAGAAGGAGAGCGACAGGGCAAAGAAGGCTGCCAGGCAGAAGGAAAAATGTGTGCAAAGGCATAGAGGCATGAGCAAGCAGAGGACCTGGTGCATCATAGGAAGAGTGAGCATGTAATATGTTTGGAGTTAAGGGTACATGTGGAAACGTTGGCAAGTGGTAGTGCTGGGGCGGTGAGTGGTATCCAGATTCTCAAAGGCCTTGTTTTTAAGGATTTTAGAAATATTTTGGGAATTCACAGATGGTTTTCGAGCATAAGAGTCATGTAATGCAATCAGTCTTTTAGGAATACCAACACTGAATTAGAAGGGTGACTGGGGTCATGAGACCAGAAAACCAGGTGAGAGACTCTGCCCTGAGCTAAGATTATGGATGTGGATGCTGGAAGGGCAGATAAGAAAGACAATTAGATTGAGATTGAATCACCTGAGCTTCATGATCAATTTGGTGTAACGTGGAGGAGAAGCCTTGTGAATGGTCACACTGGCTTCTCAGTAATTCCTATTGTGAATTCCTAGAGCTAATGGTGCTGGGATGTGCTTTGGGGTAACCTGAATAGCTGGTTTATACATATGGAAGGATTCAAGAATTTCTGAATGACAGTGTCCAGTTGCATGACAGTGTTCAGTTAACGACAGTGTCCAGCTAAAATTTCTTAATGATAGTATATGCAAAATTTCCAAATGACTATGAGTGTTATTAAATCACATCTTTAGCACTGCTGGGTACCTAGATTAAAAAATCCTGGGCCTCCATTTATATTCTATGACCAGTGATTAACCATATGCAAATAATTTTTTTTTATGTATCCATTGAACTTTATTCCTTCTTTTTAAAATTTATTTATTTATTTATTTTGAGAGAGAGAGAGCACATGAGCGGGGGAGAGGGGCAAGGTGGGGGGGGAGAGAGAGAGAGAGAGAGAGAGAGAGAGAGAATCTCAAGCAGGCTCCATGCTCAGTGTAAAGCCTAATGTGGGGCTCAATCTCATGACCATGAGATCATGGCCTGAGTCGAAATCAAGAGTCAGATGCTTAACCAGCTGAGCCACCCAGCACCCCAACCTTTATACTTTCTAATGTTATTTTTTAAGGGTTTTTTTTAAATTTTGATAATATATCAAACTAACCATATACAAATGTTAATGCAATTCTGAAATGAATTTTCTTATGATTCTGTCTGGAGAAACAGCGCTTTAAATTCTCAAGGACACTTCTCCCCATGTTACAGAAAGTGTATGAAGTTGAGATAAATGCCAGACATTGCCTTTCTTTTTCCAGGCATTATATTTGATCCTAGAAATTTGCAAGTTTTCATAAGTTCTGACAATGTGATTATTTCAAACTCACCAAAAAAGCCAAAGAACCTCACATTTTTGACAATAGCCAATTGACTTTGGCATCCTGAAAACTGAACCGGACAGTTATATTTAGTCTTTGGCTTTGAGAATAGAATAGCTTTTAAATTTTTTAGAGGGGAAAATATTTACCTTTTTTTGTTTGTAAACATCATAAATTCTCATTGCAAACAATAGAGAAACAAAAGAGAAATGTATAAAATAGAAATCGAAAGTGCTGTACAATCTACCATAGTTCTATCACTAGAAACAATGGTTAAAGTTTAGGGTGTATCTTACAGATATTTTTGCATATATTTTTTAATGCTATCACATTATGCATACTTTTCTGTAATCTTCCTTTCTCAATTAGCAATGTCATGAATATGTTTCTATGTAAGTTTATAAGTAACTATCCTTTTTAATTTTATTTTATCTTATTTTTTTTATTTAGGCTCTATGCCCAGTGTGGAGCCGAACATGGTGCTTGAACTCATGACCCTAAGATCAAGACTGGGCTCAGAACAAGAGTCAGATGCCTAATCAACTGAGCCACCAGGTACCCCATAAGAAGCTATCCTTTAATTGTGTTTTTATTTTACATATGTATAATTTCTTCACCTAGTTCCTTCTTAGTTTTTTTCCCCTAAATTTTCAACTAACAGTGTTGCTATGAGTGTCCTTGTACTTAATAATTTATTATTTTTTCTGTTCCTTCATTTGAATACATTTCTAAAGTAGAACTATTGAGTCAAAGGTTACATATATTTTATTTTAAGTTTTGGTAAGTATTTTCAAATTAACACCTTAAATTGTACTCCTCATGCTGTTACCTACCTTGGTATAATCAACTTTTGATTTTTCTTTATAATGTAGGAAAAACAAAACAGAACAAAACTTATAACTCTTTTAATTTGGATATCCTTTCTCTTTAATGATGCTGTTTATCTGATGTTTATTGTTCTTTTTCATCTTCTCTTACTTGTGAAAGTTATTTGCCAAATTTTCTGTAGTGTTATCTACATATGATAGTATGCGGTGTTATCTACATATCTAACATATGAAAAGCTCTTCACATGTTAAAGTCAAACTTTTTCTTACAACTTGTGATTTGGAGATTTGATAAGACAGGCTTCCCCTTCCTCAAGATTATAAGTAGGGTAAATTTTAATGAAAACAAAAAAAAAACCTAGAGATAAGGATCCAGTGAAAAATTAAAAAATAATTACGGAGTTTATTAATGGGAAACAGGCAACTGGAAAAGACTGTGAGATGGTCTTTAATAAAAGGAGAAACTTGTTTAATTTCACAATAAAATGGAAATAAGGACTAGGATACAAATTGTGTGAGAGTAGGGGAATCTGTTTTATTCACGGCTGTGTCCCCTATAGCAATGCTTGGCACACAGAAGTTGCTTAATAATTTTTTGGAATTAATTAAGGAATGCATGCATCTAAGCTGACATGAATACATCATGAAAACTTGAATTGGGGAATATCTACAAATCAATATTATTTCTATAAACACTGAGAAGAGAGAGAACACCATTACAATGTCAACTTTCACTATCATTGGGAAACTGGTAATTTAAGCTTTAAAACTCATTTGTTTATTGAGACTTTTTTTCTTGGCTCAAGGTCCCAAATTTTACTAATGTCTGTTAATACATTAAATTTGTGTCCTTTATAAACTATAGTTTTAGTCTTTGAGTAATATAACCCTAAGGAACATAAGAGAATTAAAAAAGAATCAACACTGCATTACAAGTGGGCTGGCAAGTTAAAAGTGGGCTGACATTAGAATATTCATTATTTCATGATTTACCCTCAAATGAATGACAAAAGACATTTTGGAATCTTTTTCATTTGGGATTCTTAAGCAAATCCCAACGTCTGACAAAAATGTAAACTGTACTGGGAAAAGTGTAAGAGATAATCTAAAGAATTAACCTCCATTAAAAAAAAAAAAACAGAATGACTTAACGTTTTCATTGGAACCAGTTGTTTGATTGTTTTAAGGTTAAGCTAGTAAACATAAACTTATGCCTAAATTCTGAGTTCCAATTTATGGGATAATACAATAACATTCCCTTTTTTTGTTGTAATTGAGATATTTTCTTGGATGATTTAAAAATAGATTTTTATAAGTTGTGTTCTCTAGCATTTTTTTCCCTGAAAGAATAATTCTTTTTTATTAGTGTAATAGCTAATTTTAATTCTATGTCACACAAACCCCCTTAACTTTATATGGTATTTTATATAGTAATGTTTATTTCCTATACAAACTCTCTAGAATGTTTTATCTGTTTTATATCCCATTGAATTCTCCCTGAAACTGCACTAGTTTACAATAATTTTATTACTTTATTAATTAAACGTTTTCCAACAAGCTAGCTATGGCATTTCTTATCATCAAGGGTTCCATTAGTTTTTAATGGTGTGAGACAAAATTACCATTTACCCACATGCAATTTAAGAAGCATCATTAACACAGGAAAAGCACCAGGTGGGATTTCTAATAGTTACTGTTTCTCATTTTTGTTTTTATTTAAAAGGAATAACTGGTTTTGAGATTTTTTTTTTTGCTGCTATATTGCCAAATCTTCACTTGGATTTTATGATCGAGATAATTTAAAATAATGTTCTTCTATCTCCTTAGGCACTACTCAACAGTATTTCTCTTATGTGCACACAGCTCCAGTCTAGCACTTTTCCCAAACAGTCGAGTGACTGGTCGGTGCAGACAACAGAACAAAGAGAGTCCTACGTGGACTCAAGCAGAGTGTGTGGCCAAGGGCTTGGGCAGTGGCAGTGGAGTGGCCATAGACTGCTCCTATCAGAGAAGCAGGAGGATTGGGACTGGGAAGATCCAGGGGTCCTGAAAAACCAGAAGAAATTCTAGGACTCTTGCAAGGTGGACACTCATTCCCCGCTCCCACCCCCCACTCCCCTGGAGAGGGTATATGAACTCTTGAGAAGAAGTCACATGACATATGGTAGGTAATGCTTGCCCTCTTGGAGGTGGAAAGTACCAATTTCTAGAAAATAAATGTGAGAGAACCAGTCAGGATTACTCAGGCACTGAAGTTTGTAATAGCACAGATACTTTCAAAAGATTGTGAAAATACAGCTATCTTGCAATTCAGTGTATTGTAAAGCGTATAGAACATGTTACAGATCCCTTTTACCTATAAACCTCTAATTCTATTTAGGGTTCTTCATTTTGAACTAATTCTAATTAGAATTAGATGTTTATTTATTCAAGTGTTTGGCAAAATGCTTGTCAGCTACTAACAAAAGGCAAAAAAAAAAACAAAAAAAAAAAAAAAAAAAAAAAAACCCCCCCCCCCCAGATATACAAAAAGAAGTGATATGAAGCTAGTTTGGGTGATCATTTCAGATTTTGCTTTTGTTGGATAGTTACTGTTCTAGGATATAAAAGAATTAGAATAGTAGAGGAAAATCACAGTTCCACAAAGTCTGGGTTTGGGCAAGATCTAAAGTCTTTGACGCAAAATAGACAAAATTTAGTGAAATTGACCAGTATTCCAAGATATTTTTCATCAAGGAATGGAATGTAGTCAAGAACAGTGTACTTGCTTGATTCAGGAAAGACAAATTAAAACATCTTTAATCATCTCCTAAAAAAATGTTTTATAAATCATTACCTGAATAATCTGTTGAAAAATGAAGACATCTCTTGGCTTGATACCCAGTCTGTATTGTATGTCCTTTCTTTCAAGTGATTTGTAGATGAATATTTTGAGCATTAGCACATTGTAGGGGTATGCAGTTTTTTTATAGAGTGGTCTTCTCTGGGAGATTTTTATAAAAGTACTAAATGTAATTTGATATTTATTGATCGCTTATAGGTTTATCATATGATATATATTGATTAGTCTACTACACTGCATGACAAATTTTTGTTTCATTGCAAAGAAAATTGCTGTAATAGAGGAGTTTTAAGAAAAAAAGGGGAGAGAAAAAATACGAGTGAAGCAAACTCTTCTACATGTGGAAATTTTGACACCTAAGGAGAAATAGTTTATTTCCTAAGATTAACATATTTTCTATTAAGCCAATTCTACACCTACTGCTTATATCAATCTATATGTTTAGTTAATTCCCCAGTAAATATGTGTCTAGACACAGAAAATACTTAGACTTATTGACAGTATTGTATAGGTGGCATTTTTTTTTTCTGCACAATGATCGTGTGCTAGATGGATCTTCTGTTAGTATATCAATTCTATATTTGTGTTGCCTACAAAAGAGAAAAATCAGCAAAGTTATTGATGAGCTTCTGTGTTGCGTTTTCTCCTCTAGAGTAGCAGAGTAGTATTCCTCCATTTTTAACTTGACCTAAATCAGTTATTAAATTTTAAGCAAGTCACTCTATCACTTTGAATGAGAGATGTTATTTGGATAAATTGCTTTTAGCATTGATGTATAGGAAGACTCTATAAATTCTTCTCTGGGACAATTAAATTATTACATAATTTACTGGGTAAGTTGTATTTTATTTGGGATGACACTTAATAACACTAGATTTCCCAGGATCCAGTAAAACATTTTTGGTGCTACTAGATTCCTAGCATTTGCTGTATTTCCATTCAGTGTACTTTTATTGTGCTAGAAGCTGACAGAAAATTGCTATAGCCAATCACCAAAAAGTGCTTATTTTTTTATGATGTTTTATTTTCATTGCTCGACATTAACATAATGAAACTTTAGATTTTTCTATTAAAATGATGCAGTACATGTGAAGTGTCATGATGAATGACAATTTCTTGTGATATACATTTTGGCGCTTGTAAAGTAAAGATTGACATTAGAGCTTCCTGGATTGGATACTCTCCAATTTTATTTAGAGGCTATATAAAAAGCAAACACACACACACACACACACACACACACGCACTACACACACACACATATGTAGTGTGTGTGTGTGTGTGTGTGTGTGTGTGTGTAATATTCCTAACCAGAAGAGAGGTAATAAAAATTATTTATTGGAGCATTGCTATTTGTGTAAATGTTCTTATTTAGCATCTACTAATGTCACAGAGAGATAATTTTTTTGGAAGTAATGAGCCACCAAGAAAATTTCTTAATTTTCTTTTGTGTGTATAGCATAAAATTGGTGAACTTCAAAAAAAGAAAAACACACACAAAACCAAACATTTCTTGAGTTTACCTATAGTAAGCTTTGACTGCTATTGTTTTGAATCATTTTTAATGAAATGTCACAGAAATTAGGATACAATAATGGCAAGAGAATACATGTCATGAAAGCCTGCAATTAAAATCCAGACTGTGTGGAACACATACCACAATCAGTGACATATGCCAATGGTTCAATTCTTAGGCAATTGGATGAGGATAATTGGGTCAGAAGGAGGCTTCAACTTTTTCTATTATGCATTGCGCACTCCCCAGAGCTGGACATATTGTAGAGAAGGAAAATAGCAAAGTGCTTTAGGTGCAAAAGGTTTTGGTGTCAGATACCTTTTATTTCCTATCTTATTGCCAAGTGATCTTGGGCTAGTCACTTCATCTCTCTCAGACCTAGTTACGTTTCCTTAGATGAAAAGGAAAACAGGGTTGGATGGTTTTAAAGTGTGGATGAGATAAAGCAGCAAAAGTTCTGACCACAATGCGTGGCACCCAGCGCTAGTCTAAAACAGTTACCATTCTACGCACCATGTTTGTGTTGCTTCTACTCCCAGCAAAGACATAGTGACCCACTAGGTGGCTTGATTTGTGATATATATGCCTTTTTTAAAAAAAAAAACTTGTAATGTTTATTCACTTTTCAGAGATAGAGAGAGACAGAGGGTGAGTGGGGAGGAGGGAAAGACAAAGAAGGAGCCACAGAATCTGAAGCTGGCTCCAGGCTCTGAGCTGTCAGCACAGAGCCCCATGCGGGGCTTGAACTCACAGACCACGAGATCATGACCCTAGCTGAAGGCAGAAACCCAACTGACTGAGCCACCCAGGTGCCCCTGTGATGTATATTTCTTTGTTGAATTTAATTGAATAGCGAGGATTTGGGTAATTAAAGGTACTGTTCTTGGAAATAATAACTGACATTTATGAGCATTTACAATGTGCCTGGCATAGTGCTAAGCATATATCTCTTGATGTGCATAAGCATGTATGTGTGGACATATACACACAATCTCATTTTATTCTCTTCAGACGTTTATGAAGTAGGTACAGCTTTAACACCATGTTAAAGAGGGGGAAATGGAGGCCAGGGAGCTTTAGTCTCTAGTCCAGAATCTCTCCCTTATTACGTGATGGCAGTGGGAGGCACATCCAGGTAGTCCCCGAGCTCACATATTTCACACTAGGAAGAAAGCTGTAGACTGAGTGTTAAATGAACACAAATACTTCATTGCAATGATGAGTCACAAGAAATGTAGAGCACTGAAAAAGAAGAACCAACAACAGAAAAAAAATAGAGAAAATGGTGCTGTAGAAAGAAAGATCATTTTCAGAGGTGAATGGACAGGAGATAGTCTCACCATTTTCAAATATATTTCCAACAGCCATAATTTAGATTTGTTGAAGTTTTTCTTCTTTGGGGCTCAGTTTTCTCAGTTGGAAACGAGCTTGTTGGAACAAATGAACTCTAAGGTTCTTTCTCTGGTTCTAACTTACATTTTTTCATGAGTTCTAATCAGCTACAAATAACATTTCCCACTTCTCCTTGTGTCAGTCAGAGGGGGTCCCACCTAATGTCTGGTCACCTCTCGTTACATTTTAGAGCTGTAAGTTGATAACTGACTCCACTACCTGTCAGTTTGCCAACATGTCAAAAGGGGTTTGTTGGCGGTACAGAGGGAAAGAAATGGGAAACATGATGACCAAGGGGCTCCCTTATTAGCGGTGGAAGCAAATATTGACATAATGTTGGCAGAATTCTCTCTCACACACAAACTCTTCTGTGAATATACAACAAAGAAATCCATGTATGTAAACAGAATGTAGTCACATTTAATATTTTAAGCCCACAATCTAACTTTTTTCCTTAAAATTTTGTTTTGTGCTGCTAGGAAATGAAGGGTGGGCTAAAACAGGGTCATTTAGCCTTATCTGAATGATTAGGTTAAGTCTCTGTCCAGAAGAAGTATGGTCATCAAAATCTTGTTCGTTGAGGCTATTATTTAAGCCTTAACAGTCTTAGACAAGAAGCATTTTGTTTTGCGTGCCCTAGTGGTGCGATATGAGGTGGAGACACAGCGAGCGATGAACTGTGTGAACATGGTGCTTGGAGGTAAAGCAAGAGGTCCCAGGTATCCTGAGTGAGGCATCTGACAGGTAGGTGATGCAGTTGAGTGGATCAAGGATCAGACAGCTGGGATTCCAGGTCTGACAACCGCCCTCAGTAGCATTGATAAGCTACAGTGCCCTGCTCCCAGCAAGGTGATAATTCCTGACACGTGCTATGGAAGTACCATGCCTTATCACGCCGTCCCGAAGAGTGAAATGATGTCATGGAAGCACTTTATAAGCAATAAATCACAGACATGAAATAGTTCTGTGACTAACTTCATTGTGAGAGGGTTTAGTTGAAGGCACTCTTACACAATGACAGCAGCATTGCCAAAATAAAATCTGCATTAAAGGAGGGTAAGTGTTCGCAGAGATCCATGGACATAAATAACAAAACAAGTAGTCAGGGTGTACCAGAATTTAAGTGCTAGAAAGGTTATGTGGTATTCAAGAGGAAAGTTAGCAATGAAGTCAGCCAAGGTCAATTTCTGTATCTACTAAGTTATCTTAACATTTTAATAGCTTGGAACTGTGAAGAATGAGCTGGTTAATGGAATTTTGGAAAACAGAAACTTAGAACACATAATTATACCAGAAAATGCTCCACATTTTAAATACCTGAAATTTTAAATGCATGCTTAAAACCAGGTACTTATCCAAATTGCCATAAATATTGCTTTATGGTAGAAATAACCCTAGAAAATTCTGGTGTCTTCTTTGTATCTTGAATGACTGTCCTAAGTACACAAATAAAAGTCAGGTGCATCTCAATGGTGAACATTACTGCTCAAGTACCTTAGATAATATTAATCAAAGTGTCAAAGTAACTTTATAGAAGGATTTTTCAGCCTCGCCACTGTCAGTATTTTGGATCACATACTTCTTTGTTGTGGGGGGCCACCCTGTGTCTTGTGGGATGTTGGTTAAGCATCTCTGGCCTCTGCTCATTAGATGCCAGTAGCACCTTTCAGTTGTGATAAAACCCTTGATGTTGCCAAACATCTCCTGGGGAACAAAACTATCCTCAGTTGAGAGCCACTGCTCTGTAGTGATATGAGAGCCTTCAGCTTTCATGACTCACAATTCCAAAAATTCTGGGGTAGTAAAATTAGTTAGAGATATATTAGAGAGAATAAATGCATACATATGTAAGTGTTGTGTTACTAACATATTCCTCATGTTAACACCCTCTCTCTTCTGGTTTTGTTGTGAAGATGCATAATTCTCTTCATGGTCAGACAGTGTGTTCTGAGGGTGGGGACTAGGTTGTATTTCCAAGGATCTGTATCTTATTTTCTTCTAGCTCTGTAGTCTCTTGCATTTTCATCCACCTCCTTTGTTTCATTACTGCTCCTCAGATGACTCTCAAAGTAGACAGGAATACAGGTGTGCTTGCTTGTTCCTCTTGTCCTTGTTCCTCTAGTCCTATTATTCCCATTTAGCTCATCTTCCCCTTGCATCTGTGCCCCTTGTGTCTTAAAATTTTTTTTTTCTCTTCTTCTTCTAGGCATCTAGGTACATCTTAACATCAACTTTATCTTTTCCCCTCTTTGTTTCTTCTGCCAATCAATTAACAGGTTGTAGTACTCTTAAATCTGCAGTCTCTCTCCCAATTCTTGCTTTCAACCAACAATCTCTCTGAAATACCCACTAGCTTTTGTCACTATCTTGCATACTTGTCACTATCCTGGACAATGGTCATTATCTTCTAACATCTAGTCTTTGTCATTCATCTTCCTGCCTCCAGTCTTTCTTCAACATGTACATTTTATAGTGTTAGACTGGTGTCCCTGAAACACCCCCCTCCCAACAAACCCTTTAGAGCTCTAAGGACTAATGACTGACCCCACTTACTTCTTCAGCCCTATTTCTTTTTTTTTTAATTTTAAAAAAATGTTTATTTATTTATTATTTTAAGAGGAAGAGATAGAGAGTGAGTGGGAGGGGCAGAGAGAGAGAGGGAGACAGAGAATCCCAAGCAGGCTCCACACTATCAGTGCAGAGCCCGATATGGGGCTTGAACTCACAAACCATGAGATCATGACCTGAGCCAAAATCAAGAGTTGGATGCTTAACCAACTGAGCCACCCAGGCGCCCCCAGCCCTATTTCTTGTAACTGGAGCTAAAGATAATTTCTCCTTAACCTGTACTTCTTTAGGACTTTATCTAAGAATTTCTTTGAATTCTATCATTTTCTCTAAACCATGTTTTCTTTTGTGTTTTGATAATTTTGATTTACATATGAGAAAAAAAACTTAAACCCCCCTTAAAGTACGAAATATATATGGGAATTGGAGAATCTAGTTCTACTTAAGTACTTTAAAGTTACTTGAAAGATTATTTTAGAGAACTACAATATGCAGATGGTTATAAAATACTTTATATAGAATTCATGCATCCCTGATGTTGATACTGTTTATTTTTCTTCTTGGAATTTAACATAGAGCAGGCCTTCTTTACCTCCTCATCTTATGGTGGGACATGAATATGTAAATTTAGTTTCTATATTAAAAAATTGTACATGAATCTTAATCTGCATTTCACTTCAATGGGTATTAAACATACTTACTTAGGAGAGGCTGACTCTACAAAGTTCAAATATGGAGGTAACACATAATTAGAGAGAGCCATGATAGTCTAGTGGCACTTACTGCCACAGCCACTGGTCCATTTATTGGAGGGGAGTGAACACTTTGAACTTGCTGTTTGTCATCAAGAATGCTCACACAGTTCCATGAGAAAAGGCTTTGGCTTGAGCCCAGGTTGGTAGTAAATATAGGCCATTACTAGTTGATGTCTGTTTGATGGTCTGTATGAAATGAGTCGGTGGTCTCAGTCCAGTTATTAGAAGACAGGTGTCTACATCTCAAAACATCATGACAATTGGCACTAATTGTTACCCCTATTGGGAGTCTCAGCAGAGAAGCAGAGCAATCAGTCAAGGGAGAGGAGAAATTATCGTTGTCCTGCCCTTCAAGAGTTTCCTTTCCAAAAGCAGATGATGGGGAATTTCCCTGTCTCAGATAAAGAAGTCTTTTGGGATATAAGCAGAAAATAATACTACTAGAAGAAGAATATTTTGAAAAGAACTAGCATTTCCAATATTGAAAGAAATTTCAGTTATTTGTCTATCATTATTCACTTATTTCCCTTTCTACTCCCACATCCCTTTATATTTTAGAACTGGACTTTTGGCCACACTTTCTCTTCCTTATCCCAGACAACTCACTCTGATATGAAAGAACAGCTGCTTGGGTATCTATTATATTCTTTTATCAGTTCAACCTCAGACTTCTTTGTGCCACTGTTTGTCTTCCTGGATTTATGATACCTTTATTTTCACGTACATAAAGCATATTGATTCAATGGCTACCCATTGATGGCTTTTCTTCCATGGCATATTTAATTCAGTTGTATTGGGATACAAGTCTCCTACACTCTGATGTTCTATTTTCTCCACTGTTCTGAGCTCCTAGAGAATAGGGCCCTTGTTTGGTTCATTTTAGCATCCCCCCACCCCTGCCCACACTTGGTACCCTGCAGAACACATATTGGGTACTCAGAAAGTAAATGCAACAATAAGTAAAAGAAACAATAAGTGAATGAATGAATGCATTCTTAGCCTGTTGGAGACATATATTGACATGTAGGAGTGAAATAAAGAGTAAATATGAAAGAGACAGATTTTAAGAGACAGAGTGGTAGGAATTTGTAATTCTATTCTACTTGGTGCCTTTGAAATTCTCACACTTGCATTTTGAATGGTTGCTTAGTGTTCCAATCCATGCAAGCCATCTTATACAGTTGCTTTGTAATCGGTATAATTTAGCTTTGTAACAGAGAGCCTCTCTAATGTATGTTTATAAGGGGAATTTCTGTGTTCTCTGTTGCAGTTTATAGTCTCACCACTGCTAAATCCAGTGTTCTTCATTTCATGTGAATTAATAATTTAATGACTGTGATTTTGATTATCCTAACCATTGAAATTGCTTAAGACAAAGAAGAAAATTTCACAAATATGAAAAACCATGACTATGTTTTGGTACTGCAAAAAAATATGTTAGAACTGTTGTACTCATATATATTAGAGCTGGGTAGATGTTCCCAAGTGTTTTGCTTTTTTCAAAATACAATTTATCACAAAAATTTTTAAAGTACTATTTTTAAATCATAAACCTAAAAATAGCTGTCAAAATGTCTAAAACAGAGAGCTTAATTTGATTCTTATTTTGATTATTCACTTGAATAAATTACTAATGTTTTAAATAGGACTATTAAATGTAGCAAATGGTGAGAATAAATTAGTATATGTAGACAAAAATATATGACACAGTACATAGGCTTAATAAAATTTTAAAATTATTTGTTAGGATTAGACTAGTAAAACGCTTTCTTCTCTGCATGTGAATTTTGAGTAGGGTAGTTTCGTACAGAATTTTATGAGAAAAAAATCTGTCACCTGAATATTGATTAGAAACAACTTCACAGATATGGTAGTTTTGTGTTGTAATTTGCAGAGATGTGTTTCCTTAGTTCAACATTATACATGTTGAAATCCAGATATACAGGTTTGTGACATAGGACCATAGACATTTGAAACCAAGGCAAATCAGTTCAGATGTTGCGATCTTTGATAGCAGAGCGAGAAACACAGATGGACCATTGCCCTCATTCATTCTTTAATTTTATAGGTAATTTAAAATATCTTCAATTACAAGCTGAATGGTACATCTTGTAAAGCAAGATTCCTACCAAGATTATAGCTTCTGCAGAGTTCACAGGCATATTAGTGCTGTCTTAGATAATTCAGAATAGTTTCAAGAAGCACAAATTTCTGCTAAGCACTTACCAAAAATTATTCTCAGTAAAGTAGATGACAGTGCAGATCCAACATAGAATTTCTATTAACAATAATCAGTTTGTCAACTGATCAATGGGATTCACGATCTAAAGCATCTCAATATATTATGCTCTCATGCCTCTTGATATCATCCCTGAAAATCTCTTTGGATTTATTTCCTTGATGCTCATTGCAATGGTCTCTAGAAAGCAGAGTTCATAGAATGGTTTTAAATTTCATCCCTCAACTCAGTTTATGGGGCCTCACCTTCAAAGTTTTCACGTTCCCTTAAGACATCTTTGTGCTCGCCTTTCTTTTTGATGGAGTTGTAATTAGTCGTGGGGAGCAGTTGTTTCCAATTAACCAGGAGGAGGAAATCACAACTGAAGTTTTATAACAAATCATTAGGCATTCTGATATCAGACCAATATATTATAAATTTCTGTGATATAAACCTGTTATGTGTCTTAAAAATAATCCTGCTGATTCTTGTGATCATTCTATTTTTGTTTTTATTGGGAATTTTTGAGAAGATAAATATCTTGTTTTTGAGCTGCCCAGAGGGATAGAATTTCTACCATGCATGTACAACACATTTTGCTGTAACTCATTTATTTCACATAAACAATAAAATGCAAAACACCCATTCTAACACTGTGGCTTGCATTTAATGGTCACAGATTAATTCATTTTAAGCTAACATACTTTTATATGAAGGACATCAAAATACTCTTTTAAAAAGACAAAGAAGGTGCTTATTTTCATGAAACAAGTATCTGATTTCATCTCACAGCTGATGACTTCATCCTATACTTTTAAATAGTGATAGTATCTGCCCCTATTACATAACTTGTAAGAGTATTACAATTACAAAAGTTTGGGATCCCAACATTTAGAATTAAAATATTTAATTTTTTTTTGCGTATGATTCTCTTTCTGTATGACTACTAGTCTATTGTTGATAATCAGTAAGTATACCCGAGTAGTAAAAATATGCTATAACTTATCTTTGGTGATCAGAGACTCTTTGGGAAGAAGTAAAATTAAACCTGTTATTTAGCATGAAGTAGCTTTTGATAAAATGCTGCCAGATGTATAGAGATGTTCTCTTCTTCTGTCATAGTTAAAATACACATATACACAAACAGATGCAAACTATATATTTGATATACAGCTTATGTTCAGGTCTAAAGGGTGACCCCTCAGGCTGTAATTTAATGAGAATTAAAAAAAAAATTCTGCTAAATCTGGGGAAGGAAGTGAGTTAACATTTCCCTGACCTTGGACTTCATTTCTGACTTATACAGTACAAGAAGTTAGCATTATGTAATGAAATTGTATCAGTAAATTTTTATCAGTAGGCATGTACTTTTCATGTTCAGGTTCTAAGTAAAACTTGAATGGTCTTTGGGTGAAAAGAATGGATGGATTCTGTACCATTTATAGGACACTGTAAGCTAGGTTAAGCATTTCCTTTGCTATTTGGGTACAAGATTAAAAAGTCTTTTTAGGGCCCTTATAAGTGTGTGCTGTGTGCCTGGGGAAGGGGATGAATAGGAGGAGGAGGGAGTTGTCCGTCCACTATTTCTGCAGCACGCCCATCTGATTAAAAATGTATGTAGAATATCACCCGTTTTTTCGTCAGATAGATTCTCCCTTCACATGCAGCAAAAAAGTTTTCTTGGTGTCTAATCAAGCAACGCTGCTTCTTCAGATTTGAAGAACTCAGAAAGTTAGTTTTTTTTATTCTTCTTCTTCATTTAAGTATTATTTTTTAATTGCAGCGTATTAAACATAAAATCTGGTACAATCTTTAAAAATAAATAGGACCTAACTATAAATGGGCCCTGTTGTGTTTTTATCTTTGACAAGCAAGTAATTGCTTCTCAAATTTATCAGTTTGTTTATGCAAAAACCATTTACCAAGCCTAGCTCAAAAGCATCAATTTCATCATTATCATCTTATTAATTTAGCCAAGCTATAACACAGCTGATTATTCCTGAGTAATATCCTCTGCAGCACATCATGTGTGGCAAAACCATCTGTACAGTACCTATTTAATAAATAAACCCTCGGCTAAATGTCTCTGTTTATTGAGAACTAATGTTTATAGAAAATATAATGGAACTCAATAAATAACTCAGCTTCATCAACCTGCATATGAATCAGTGCGAAGAACGCTGACATCATCACCTTTCAAGTACCAGAGAAAGCAAAATTACCCAAAAGAGCTATAGAGTCAATATTAAGGCATTAAAACTGCAATGAAGGCATATTAATGCTTAAAACTTCATTGTTGGCAGTGGAATTGGCACAATGGACATATTTTATAACTCTAGGAATACTTAGGCTTTATGGCTGCTTCTTTGTTGACTGCCTTGCACTTAATGTAGTTTTCCACTTTAAATAAAAAAAACCCTCAAGATCTTTAAAAAAAAAAAAAGAAGAAAATTGCTGATTCTAAGCATTCATTTTTAAAATAATGCAAACTGCTGATTCCAATTGTTCAGATTTAAGAAAAAAAAAAGCCAACTTCTTTAACTCCATGCTTCCTGAATTCGTATTAGTAGCAACTAGATATTTTGAGGCAAAAGCTTGTTTAAAAAGTCATCATTTTTTTAAAAGAGCTCATTCTGAGTGATATCATTAGTACTGACAATGTGAGAATGATTAAATCATTTTGTGAAGAAAAGCCAAGTTTGCATGTTTTGGGCCATTGTTATTAATCATGTAAATAATATGCATGTTCCAAATTTAAGGGTGCACAATTGTTTAACGTATACATATTGGCTCTCATCACTAGGATATTAACAAAATTTAAATTAGTAAGTCGAAGTTTTATACTAGTACAAATCCAATGAAGCAAAGTAGATTGTTTTAAAATAGATCAAGAAAATGGGTTCATTTCTTATAACTTGTATTAAAAGTCTGTCTGTCCACACTTGGCTTTCCAAAAACAAAGTTTCATTGAAAAGAGAAACAGAACAAAACAAACCAGTCTTTATTCATATCTAAGGAATGACCTTTATTAATCTTTGAATGCAGGTCTACTTTTGAGCATCAGTGTGGTTCACGTCCATGTTGAAGACTCCTTGTCATGAAGCTCAAACCTTCCCTTCTTCCTGTGCCCGTAGGACTTCTGGTTTTTACCAAGGCTCAACCCTGATGTAATTTACAAGCAATGGAGATGGCAGGCACTGGCCTGTGGCTGTGGGCAACATTGGCTCCTTCTCCAGACCTTGCTTCTACAGCTGCTCATGCAGCACTGAGACCCACCTGGTATACTCTTTTCTAGTGATGACTTGTGTGTTCACACTTTGATGTTTCCCATGGCTGAGAGATCTTTGTAAAGTTCAAATATCAAGGGCAGAGAGATGCTGATATCCCTTTCAGCTGTCAATCTAAAAGCTGAGTGTGTTTTGTTTTGTTTTGCTGTTGTCGTCCAAACATTTATTTATGAGTTTCACCAGAGAAGGAGGCCAAAGTGTGATACCTCAAGAAGGGGTAAGATCCCATATGTAATTCACAGACGTCAGCTTTCCTTCCTAGATGTGGGTTCCATTATTCTAGATGTACACATATTTCTCTTTTTTTTTTAGATTTCAGTTTATGCAGTGGGCTCTGTGGTTTGCACAGAGACTACCCATTCCCCAAACCTAGGAAGGTTCAGGGGTAATCCTAACAGAATCACTGTACCTCCTAAATTAGGCAAATGCCTCAAACAAAATGAATACCACATCAAAAGGACAGAAAGATAGTGAAATAGTGCCAGTAATTGCCTTGTGGGGCAACCCAGCTTAAACAACTTAAAGCTTGCAAACACTGCACCCACACTACCCAGAAGAATACTTTTGTTCCAGGGTTTAAATTGCAAGCTAGGGAGCCAACAAATCTAAAACCCTTCTGTTTGGGAGCCAGAGCACGCAGTGTGCCTCTGACATATGCCTATAAGTAAAGCTACATCTGGCACATCAGCAGTTTTGAATAGCTTGGGTTTGGTGACCAGAGTCAACTTCCCACGTATTCTGTCACAACCAGGCCCAGATCAGCAAAAAGGCTGTTGGATTGACTAACTAATTATATCTACTTTAAGATGACCTGTGGTTTAAAACAGCAAAAATAGAGGAATGCCAGCAAACAAACTGCATCCCATCAAGTGGCTAACACCCAGGAGACTCCTGAGATTAGGCCAAGTAAATTTTTATCTGTTTGTTCTGAGTCTGATTCAGTGTCTAGCCCTCCATTGTATAATCCATAAAGTCACTTTCATTCCATTTTAAGAAATCAATTTTAGATATTTCTGATGAGGGGTGATGTCAGGCCTTACCATTTTGAGGCAGGAAATCAAAATACCAATTCCAATCAACCATCCCGCAATGGGTAACAACAAGCCTGTGCATAAAAGAGAGGGAGAGTGGGCCTCCAATACAACGTGAAAAATTTGGACATTTTTGAATGCATTGGTAGGACACAGCGCCTAAACAAATAGTCTTGATCTAGTCCTTAGGGCCCAGTTTTAAAGGAGCAGTGGTTTAGGTTATATCTGCTAAGAACCAATATCAAGGACCACTGAGCATGACAGACCACAATTCAAGGTTATACTGCCAAAGCCACGGAGGCAAGGACAAACCTTTTCCATAGGCTAGGGGTACTCTCAGAGAAATCCAGGAATTGGTAAATCTGATGTATATCTGTGCAAAATTCTTGGCTTGGTATAGAAGAACAATTATGAAAGAGGTGGCACATTTTTATCTTTCTTTTCTCTTCACAAGGAATAGAAGAAGTCCAAAGATAATAGTACAATAAATACCAATAAGGACATGGTAGTTTCGGTTGGATTATTTTGCCACAGTAAAATACATTTATTTGTTCATTCAGTCACACAGCAACATTTATCAGGTGCCTACATTGTGCTAGGCATTGGGATATAATGGTGAGCACAAGGAAATAGTGTCCCAGTTTCATGGAACACATAATCCTATGGGGAGTTGAAAGGTTATGCAAATAAATGCAAAATTCAACCAAGAAAAGGACTATATAGGATGGATATAAGATGGAGGTGGGGGAGAACATTTCAAACAAAAGAAATAGCCCTTTAAAACACCCACAGTGATAAAGGAATCCATGGCGCATGCAAAAAACTGAGAGTAGTGTCGTTAGATGGTAGTTAGCAAGAGAAATCTGGTGAAAGATGAAGCCAGAGAACTTGGTAGGGTTTGGTCTTTAGAGCAATGTTATGGTCAGTCCATATCATTCATGACTATATTGCTCATTGCTTGGAGAACTTATTACAGAGTCCCGTGGCAGAAAATATTTGCCATCAGTTGCTAATAAATAGCAATAGCACTGCTAATAGCAGTGATCCACATGAATGTAGTCTCTGCTCTCATGGAACTTTCAGTCTATCAGGAAAGATAAACTATGAATAAATACAGGTGTACCAAGTGTTATAAAAGAGGAAACACAGGGTTTATGACCCGGGAGCCATTTTAGTGGGATGCTTCCTGGAGAAGTGATTGAAGTTGTGGTACCAAGGAAGACTAGAGTTAAGAATCACAAGATATCCACTATAGACAGTGAGGAAGAAAGTGGCAGGAGGTAAGGTTAAGGACAAAGAAAATGTGGGGCTTGAAACCTCAGCAACTTTCTAGCTGACAGTGAAAACTAGTATGTTTTTGCTCAATCCTGGATAAGGTGGTTACCTTTGTACAATTTTCCTCCGTAGGAATACATGTAGTTTATGGAAGGAGACTTCTTTGTGAAATAGCTCATCCTCACACACACAGTGTAGCCTGGGCCACTCCACCCCCAGCTGCTGTGCAAGCGCCATGGTTGCCCTTCACCAGGGCTCTGTGGTGGGTAAGGATACAAAGTCCCTTGATGAGCCATCTTTTGTCCTTGCATCCCAATTGAAGCAGTGGGATTTTGCCTCTGGGGTCAGGGCAATCTAAGCTGGAGGTGTAATAGAGCCAGTGACCTACCTCTTCTTTTCTCCTGTGCTCTCATTTTTTTCTTTTTGAGACACGTAAGTGTAAGTACATGGAAATACATTAACCTTCTTTCTCCCATCATCCTCCCAGGGAAGGAAGGAAAGGAAAGCATTGGAAATCCTGGGCTGAAGCAGGCAGAATGGTGGACTGAGCTGAAATGGGACTCTTTGTGGTTTATAGACTTCTCAAAGTTTCCAATTCTCTGCACCATTCCTACAATAAATGGCTCAGAAGCACTTTGCAATCTCTACCCCTCCTGGATTGCAGCTCTATTTTGTACTGGAGCTCAGAACAAAACAATAGCCATAGGAAGAGGTGTTGGAATAAGTGAAAATCAATCTAATCCTGCAGAATCTTAAGCACTTTACTTATGGCTTAGACATCACTCTACAATATAGGAGTTTGTCTTATATTCTACATCATCCTTCTAAACAATTCTGATTTTACAAATGGACATGTTTATGGTCTAAATGTCACACTGTCCTAGGCCTGTGTCTTAATATGTTACATCTATTGTTTCTGCTTTTTGCTGGTTATATAGAAAGAAATGCTTATATTAAAGCATATATTAAATTAATTGTGGCCCAGAGAATCAAAACTCTTAAAACAGTAGTTTTAAGAAAAAACCCCACAATTTATATAAATTCTCTTACATTCGGGACCTTTTAGTTTTATAAAAGCTATTTACTGTTTTAAAAAGTTTTTAGTCTCATGTAACGATTCATACTGCTAAGAAAAATGGATGTCACTTTTTCTTGCAGAAAGGAGAAAATAAGATTTATAAATATTTTCTGACATTTTTTGTAAAATTTACAACACAGTTTAGTCCAAAGAGGCATTTCCTACTTACTGCATTTTAAATTATTTGTGTTTATTTTAACCTCTTTCCTATAAATCTGTAGTCATTCTGGCAAGCCAAATTATAAGCGACCTGGTGGTTACTGCTCATTAAGAGGGGAGACAGTTTTGATTAGAGGGGGCAGCTTGGGTGAGTAGGGCCATTCCTTATACAGTGATGGTCTTCACACAGTGTGGTGATAAAAGAGCTTGTTGGAACTCTATGGGTCATTACTTAATTGCCTTTTGGTGTCATTTTTGCCTCTTCATTTGCTGATAAGAGCTTCTCTTGATGGTAAAGATTGATTTCTCTTGCTGTACTTGAATTTGCAAACAAAGAGTTGTATCAGGTGCATTTCATCACCAATATACGCTAGAATGGGATAATTGTTTAAAGATTTTGCACAATCATGACAATTCATATAAATAAGGTAGAACTTAGTGTCCCTGTGATTTAGCATTCAGATGAAAAAAAGAGCTCCTGAAGTCTTTAATTGTTATTGCTCTTTATTAGCATCTGAGTAATTTTTATTTCTTTGTCTTTCAAGTGTGAGAAAAGATTAAGAATGTTCCTACTAACAGGATAAATCTCACTTTTTGTTTGTTTGTTTGTTTGCTTCTTTTGGGATGGGGCTGAGTCTAGATGATATAGCTACAGTGCCATGACAGTTTGATTTTTTTTTAAGTCATTTAGAGAAAGATAGTCACCTACTTGGTCAGAATGTCCTCAGTGTGATAGAGTAGGTGCTAACCATAGCCAACTAATATAGGTGACGTGTCTTTAAATCTTTTGGTCACATGCTATCTGTCATGTAGAATAGTATTTAACTACAGACCAGTAGTGTATGCATCTGAAACGTGAGAATGTGAAAACTCTTATTGACTAAAGGAAAGTTTACAGTAGAATCAAGTCATTGGCGAAATTGTAATCCTTATTCCATTAAGTTATCCATTTTTCTTAAGCAATTACTTTGAAATATCACTCTGCTTTTATTATGGGAATCTTCAAGTTAATATTAAAATGTTCACCAGGTTAGTGATTTTCAAACGTATGCCCCCTTTTGATAATGTGTATTCTGTGATGCTTAATTTAGTAATCAATGGAATTCACAGATAATATCTACTTACACACGTCTTTTTAAAAAATCTGTTATGCCATAATTATAATACATAGGAGATATAAAAGAGAAGTATATAATGAAATAATATGTATGTACTTATAAATGCTCTGACACCACTGTGTTCACTGACAAAGCACCCATCAAAATGTCCGCATTGCCCTCTAGGTTGTGGGGTCATCCCTCCTGATATCCATTCACGGAGTTCCCAGACCTGTGGGAACATACCTGTTTTCTTTTTTCTTCTATATCCAGTTCTAGACATGGTATTTGGCATGGACTAAGTGCTCAATATTTCTATAGTGAATGTTGAATGAGGAAAAAGGAAAAGAAAAAACCCAAATCCAAATCTTCTCCTTCAGGAATTCATAATCTAGTTGGAATGGCAGTTCAGTTCAGTAACACAAAGCAAGGCGTTGGCTTCCCACGCGTTCCAAGAACTGGGCGCATGGTGTGTGCTGCAGGAATTTAAGGAAGAGGGGACCCACCCTCTGCAGGCAGAACCTGAGGACGGCTGTGGGTCTCAGACATTAGGGCAGCAGTGCATTTATGCGTTTACAGTGGTGTCTGGTCAAAGTAGCGCTGGTCCAGGTGCAGAGGGAAGACAGATTACTAAGGCCCTGTGCTCCCAGGGTTTCCATTCTAGGGCATTTCCAACTTCTGTGAGTGTCAGAAGCCCTGGAGGAATGGTTAAATGCCTATTCCCAGGCCCGACCTGGGCTATTTCAATCTGCATTTTAAGCAAGTGTTAGAGATAAATTATAATGTAATTCATGAGTCTCACTTTAAGAAACATCAGATACGGGTAGGCAAAGAACCCAATATGTTTCTCCTGAGAATTTTCAGCATTTGGAAAATGAATGGCAATCCTTGGGTGAATTTTGAGAATCGTCTTGAAAGGAAACTTCTCATAGTCATTTCATAAATAAGTGAATGTAAAAGATGAGAGAGTATTTTTTTAAGACATCATTATAAGACTGATGCTGTTTGTAAAATACTATTGTTTTAACATTCTTGTGGCAGTAAAAATAGTCTTGATTATAGGTGGTGCAATTATATCTGTTTTCTTTTGCTGGTATTGCAAATCGAAATGTATTGAGGATGGAAATATATTGAGGAGAGAAATAGTTCTGTTTTGAAATATATTTTTTTGTGTGTGTGGGGAGAGATCTTTAAATATTTAAAATCAATTTTTTTCTCTTTTGTTTCCTGCTCCCTGCCATCTTTATAAAAGCTATTTTGACTTAAATGATGATATGAATCATTATGTGATAGAACAAATTTATATCTTTCATTAGCAACCTGAAAAGTTGTCTTCTTAACACCATGTTATACTAAAATTATTTCTAGGAATTTTTTTATTGCTTTTCAATTTCTTTTTGAAGAAACACTAAAGGATTAACCAAAAGTATTTATAATTTTTCTCATTAGGTTAGTATTTTATTTTCATTACCTTGTTCGAAGTTTTTTATAATTAAAATCATAGTGTTTCTCATGACACATGCCCTTCTAATAGTATACATCTGATAAAAATTAAAAAACAAATTGTAACATCTATTTATTTTTGAAGGAGAGAGAGAGACAGACAGAACATGAGTGGGGCGGGGAGCAGAGAGAGGGAGACACAGAATCCAAAGCAGGCTTCAGGCTCTGAGCTGTCAGCACAGAGACCGACATGAGGCTGGAACTCATGAGCCCTGAGATCATGACCTGAGCGGAAGTCGGACACTTAACTGACTGAGCCAACCAGGTTCATCTGATAAACTTTTAAATATGGAGTAGCTGCCTTGGTTACAGAGAAGCTTAATTCTCAATATTTCAAAGACTAATACGGGTTTTTGACTTTATATATTTGTATCCACTTTTTAAAAAGATAATGGGTGGAAGCAGAATAAAAGACTTTCCAAATTTTATTTTACCAAGTAGCACAAAATAAAGGGGAAACAGTTAAAATTCTGGTAAATAAAGACATACAGTTGAGGATAATTGCATTGCTTCTTCCTTGGGGGACTGAGGCCCCCATCCCAACAAAAGCTCCCTGCCACACCCTCTCTAAACTTCATCTTCATGCAAATTAATCGACCAAACACAGAATCCTAATTCTGAATCACAGATCATCTGCCTTTTTTTATAATTGATTTTTATATAATTGATTTTATATTCAAATCAATCACAAACTCAAAAATTATAAAAAGCAATCAACTGATAGCTCAATCAATAGTTCTGTCTTCATGATGCTTAAACAATTGAGTTTATTAATTTTCTGAACTGATTTTTTTTCTTTTTTAGCTGGTTTTAGTGCAATGGACACTCAGATTTTTTTTTTATGAGAGAATTTATAGAGCCCTGAAGATTGTAGCTTTCCTTCTTTTAAAACTAATAATTCTCTTAGCACATTTAAACAGAATGCAAAAACAAATGTTCAGTTTACTGTTTTAAGCTTGCAAATGATGGGAAGGTTGCCTTTTTATGTTTTGTGATAGTCCCATGAGTTACTAAGATCAACTTAAAATGGAGGACTAGGTGCATCTTTATTGGGACACATTTTTTCAAAAAGTTTTCCAAAGATAATTTGTATGGGGAAAATCTTTTGCTCAAATGTGTTTATTTTGTAGGTATAAATTCAGTTGGGTAAAGAGTACTCTGAACAATTTCTGATTTTCAATTGGATTTCCTTATTTTATTTTGTACATGAGTGCTGAAAATCTACAGAATAAAATTTGATTTAATTTCCATTTTGACCTTTTCCAAGTAGAGACTCAGTTATGGATGTGAGCAAAAGGTCATATTGTGTGAGGGCCTTCCTCTTTCCTCTGTATTCTCAGAGTGTGGGCAACATTTAAAAAAAAATGACCCAGCACATGTATCTAAATAGAGAAATCATTTTTAACATCAACACACGTAGATTTCCACAGACTTTATGATGTTCACATAATGAGTAAATACTCAAAAAAAAAAAAAATAGGTACAACTACACGCATACAGGCACACACAGAGGACTGAACCAGAGCAGTTGACAGGGCTGTGTGGGACTGACCCAAACTGAACTGTTAATCAAGGGGAAATGTGTGAAGACTATGCGTTCGTGAGATCGACCACAGTTACCCAAGATATGGTAATATGACACAGGCACAAGTCCTCCTGCCTTGTGTTGCACTGAGAGTCCAAGAAAGTTTGGCAAGTAGAACCTCAAGCCCTGTCCAGAGAATCCAAAATCATCACCCATGGAGCTTAATTCTGAATTTCCGGCCCAGACAAAACTCCGATTAAATTCAATGAGTGTTTCTCATTTTAGAAAGCTGTGCATGTGCATGCCATGTTCTTTTCTTAGATAAAAACATACCCACAGCTCCTTCCATACAAAATGAAACCAAACACATTTAGAACACATGTAAGCCATTTCTCTATGGGAAAGGCCATTTGTGGTTAACACAGAAAGTATTTATGGTTTCACTGTTAATTGTGGTTTCTTTGTATTAGCCAAAAAAGGTAGCATTTTTCATGGTAGGAATAGTATGAAAGCAATCGCCTTTCTAAAAAATGTTCGAATTTTCTGGGGCGTGAGGAAGTGACTGGATTTATGATATCTTCTAAACACCAAGAGAATATATACAACCTACAGTGGTATTTTCAATCTGAATAAAAGTTTCTTTAAAATTGTCTTAATTGCTCTTTGGTACATTTCTACAAGTTCAGTCTGTATACTCAACATATATAATATTTGCAGCTGGGGTGCATTTTAGTTTCTTATTTATAATTGTTATCTAGGGACATTAAATTTCATTCTGGGTCAGTGCTATTTTTGAAAGTTGTTAATTTCAATTTCTTCTGGAAATTGTTAATTTTATAAATGTTATTTTATAAATGTTAATTTATTTAATCCATCAGTGGGATTTATTTATTCCTTTCTTTCTTTCTATCCTTCTTTCTTTATTTTTTTCTTCCCTTTTTTTGAATTAAAGCTTGAGAAATCATTATACTGTGGAAATATTGTAATTATTTCATATTAGAAAAGTATCATTTTAATTTTAAACTGTATTTTGGCAAGGATTCTATAAGTGGGTGAGTGAAGTCAAAAGAATAATTAAATACGAAAACAGCCAGATTATTTAATTTGAATGTACATTTGAGGGGTCTGCATACTGATATTTTTTTTAGCAGGCATTTCCACAAGTGTTTTACCATCTGAATGCATCACATATATATTATTACAAGGTGGGAAGAGACAATTGTGGTTTTTAGGTCAATAACTAGAATACCTGGAAAGATTTACGTATCAAGCAATTTTTCTTAAATATTGGAGCTTTTATAACCTATGGGGAATAATATATTTTGTAATTTTCATCATTTCACAATTTTATTTAAAATTTTAAAGGAAGCAATGATATATTGATATTAGATTATATTTTATTAAATTCATAAGAAAAAGACAAGTATTTAAACCATATGGCCCCCATTGCCTCTTCCTGAGAGTGAGAAACATTCTTTAGGAAAATTCTTAAAGTATAACCTATCAATTTAATCATATATACTTAAGTATATCTCGTGAATGTATGTGAAATTGAATTTAAATGGACATTTTATGTTTAACACAGTTTTCCAAAGATCTGTATTTATTCAAAGATCATGTAGAAGGCTATTAACTTCGATAAATATTGCTGTGTCCACTGCTAACTATTTGTATACTTCTGGGTTTTAATTTAATAGTTACAAACCTCCAATACATTGGTACACTTAGATTGCACCTATAGTAGTATTCAGAACATTTCCCTTAAAAAATTTCAAAGGTTTTTGGTATATATTTTTGTCTCTCCTTTTTCTTATAAATAGAAATTGCAACTGGAGTATATTATTACATATGAAATTTATTTACTTTGATTTGTTGATATACCATAAAACTTTATGCACCTCAAATAATATTTTAATATATTTTATACAGTGTATAATACTGAATATCAGTGTAACATATTTGACATGATATTTTTGTATACCCTTATATAGCATTTTAAAATATATTGATAACCACGGGATATGTCTTTCATGTCTTCTTATGATTTTTATTTTCAAAATCATTAATATTTTAAGAGAGAATGTTCACAGAAAGTAAATACTTCTCTATAAAGTCTTTACAAAAAAGGAATAAAACCTCAAACCAGAACTTCATTTTAATAAATATGTTGTATTTTCTTTTTATGTTACTGACATCAAATGATCTCTGATCCCAGATACAATTTTCTTTTGCGTAGCAAAATGTAATGTTTCTTTTCACTATTATTTTCATGTATATTCAAATACTGATGTAAAATAACCAAAGAATAAAGACAGACTTGACTAACAGGTTATATTTTCTTTAGGTGTAGGCAATAGGTGGTGACAGTTAAAATCATGCAAAAGTTTTTCATTCCTTGCTGTTCACAAATATGTAAAAATAGGCATTCATAGTGTCCGCATATTTCTTAGGCTTTAAAGTCCCATTTTCTCAGCCGAGGTTTCTTACCTTTCTTTCACTGCCGCCTTACTGAGAATCCTCAAACACTGCGGCTCTGTTCTTTCCTGGTCATCTGCTTGCGTTGTGCACGTTCGACTGTAGGGGGCACTCCTCAGCTACTACAGACACTGTCTTGTGATCAGTCCTTTTTGTGGCTCGGAGACGTATTTAATATTCATTATTTTATCAAGGCATTTAGTCCAAAAAGACTTCATAGCTCATCCTTAAAGCACGTATATTCATAATTGAGTTAAAAAAAAAATCTCCCATAGGTATCAAGGTGGGCGTTTGGGTTCCTGAGGATGTTAATAAAATTTTATAATACTGAAATGTGCCTGGGTAAATAAGTACTTTTCAGAGCTCTCTTCTTGTTATTCTTTTCTTCTTGGAGCTCAGGGTGGATTTTATAATACCCAGATTTTTATTACTATACCTCGAGTCTTGTCTCTTTGCCTTGAGGACTCCCAGAGAGCAGGGTGTGGAATGATCATGATTTATGTTTGGGAAGAGGAACCACAGAGTTTTTACATAGAATTATGTGCCCTACACTGAAGCTTATAAACAGCTTATCTTTAATGGGAGTGAAATATTGAATTTAAGATTGTGTGTGGCCTTTCCTCCACTCCCTTCCCTCCACTTTCACGTCCCTTACTTGCCCGATCCCAAACAGACTACTTGTGTGGCAACCCTAAGATCCATAATGACCTGGGCCTCTCACGTGTCTATACCTTCTGGGTTCACATCAGCAGCTGGGGCAGCAGCTTCAGCCTCTTTATAGCTCTCCATACTTAGTTCACTGAGAGACCAATAGCATTAACTCCTCTGATATGTTAGGGGGACTTATTTTTCTTCCACATCAGCCTCTTTCTTGCCTCTGGGCACGCTCCCCTCCCTGTCTTCCTGTTAGGGAGTGCAGCTCTCCAGGACCCCACTCTTTACTCCTGTCTGGGACCAGCCCCTTTGCTTGGGACTAAGACTCCCTCACTCTTCCAGACTCTGGCTGCTGCCTCAGCAGTGGTCTCCTCTCCCTCCTTGTCATCAAACTTTTCTTCTCGATGTTGTAATTCCTCCTACTTTAAAAGAATCCCTCTCTTCACTCCACTTCTCCAATCTGCAGTCTTTCCTCAGTTTCCTTTTATAGCAAAGCCCCTCAAAGAGATGTCCTTATTTGATATCACTAATTCCTGCCCCTCCTTTTCTTCCCTCCCACTACTTGCTCCACTGACTCTTCACTAGTGACCTCCCTGTTGCATTAGCTGTAGCTAATGATCAGTACTCAGCCCTGATCTTCACTGACACAGAGGCAACATCCCCGCCCCCTCGCCTCTGTGGATCATTCCCTCCGCCTTAAAATATCCTTTTCATGGAGCTCCTAGGAGATAGACTCTCTCCTTGTCCTCCGAACTCACCAACAGCTTCTCTGCTCCTCCAATAGTTGTGTGTTATCTCCTTGAACCCCTGGGGGGACTGTCCTCAGGCCCCTCTTCTTCATCATCTGCACACACTCTCTCTAGGCTTATCTCATCTTCTCTCAGTAATGCTATCCATACTCTGAAAAATCCTCCATTTATATTTTAGCCAGGACCACTCCCCTGAACTCTGACATGTATATTCAACTGCAGTCTCTACTGGGTGTTGCTATTTGGATGTTTACTAGACTCCTTAAACTGATCTCCATTCCACCCGCATATACAGCAAACAAACAAACAAACCAACCCACTTCTTCAGTCTTCCCATCTTACAAAGGGGAGTTTTTTCAGGATGAAACCTCAGTCTAGATGACAGTCCATGCCACTGTCATCATTCATCTTGATTATTGTCTCCCTGCTGCTGTCCATTCCAATACATACCTACATCAATCAATACAGCAGTGGTTTAATGTCAGCTCATTTCAGTCTTTTCCTCAGTGGCTCCCCATCTCACAGTAAAAGACACAGCCCTATTAGTGCCCCCCTACCTATGGGATCTGGCCCATGAGAAACCTCTTGGTTTTGTCCCCTACTCTTCTCCCTGGCCCACTTCATGTCAGCCACACATACATCCTTGCACTTGCTTAATGATCCTTATTAAGTCCTTCCTCAGAAGCTCTTCACTTGTGATTACCTCTGTCTGGAGTGCTCTTCTCCCTGGTGTCTTTATGACTCACTCCTTCATGTCCATGAGATCTTTCCCCTAACATTCCCTTAAGAGTGGGGAGGATTTCCCTGGCTACCCTATTTAAAATAGGAAGCCCACTCTCCTGGACCCAGCATTTTGTATCCCTACTTTCTGCCTTTATTATTTTTTTTCTGTAGCACTTCTCATTATCATCATCTGCCTACCAGATATTCACTTACCAGTCATCGTTACCCCATTGGTATGTGTGTTCCAGGGGCAGGTGTTTTCATATGTGTCTGCTGTGGCATCCCCACTGCCTAGAAAGACAGTTGACACGTGGTAGACTCTCAGGAAAATTTGCTAAATGAATGAACCATTTTAGTCTATCATCTGTGAGGGGACAAATGTCCAGATTTGGGATCCAGTCAGGATTTGGATTGTATTCTGTCTTTTCTGTTTTACACCTTGCTTTCTGATTTAAAAGAATTTTTCAAAGCGATGCCACTTTATTTTGTGTTGGTATCTTTGGTTGTTCTCTTTCATTGACTTGGAACATCTTTTTGCTTTTACATTTAATAAATATCTGATGCGGGGTGCCTGGGTGGCTCAGTCGGCTAAGCGTCTGACTTCAGCTCAGGTCACGATCTCGCGGTCCATGAGTTCCAGCCCCAAGTCAGGCTCTGTGCTGATGGCTCAGAGCCTGGAGCCTGTTTCAGGTTCTGTGTCTCCCTCTCTCTCTGCCCCTCCCCCATTCATGCTCTGTCTCTCTCTGTCTCAAAAATAAATAAACGTTAAAAAAAATAATAAAATAAAAAAAATAAATATCTGATGCAATAATTTGTTAGACTTCAGGGCCTTTTTGTTTTCCTTTGGAGGGGGTTTTATAAGTGGGGTTTTTGATTATTGGGGCTTAGGAAAGTCAAATCCCATTAAGAGGGACTTTCTTACTTTTGGCAAAATAAAAAAGCACTCCTGATTTGGGAAAACTTTACTGAGCAAAAAATTTCTGTAAAAAGCTTCTCTCTATATAGAATTTTAGGGAATTTGGTAGAAGCAGTTGATTATAAGCCCTTATATTTTCTGTTCTCCTTGATATCCCTTCATACCCCTATGACCTCACGATTATCATGACCACGTGGGATCATATTTTAAATATTTCTCTTATAAGAGGTGACATGTTTAATTCTATGCATCTGACTATATGACCAAATGGTGTGACTTTACCTAAGTAAGTGTAGGAGAAGGTATGCAGAAAGAAACCAGCTTTTGCTTAGGTCAACGATTATGCTAAGCCTTTTTCATATTTCAATTTATTTAATCCTTAACACAACCCATTATACAGTTGAAAGTGAAACTTGGAAAGATTGTATAACTTTCCCAAGATCTTAGATCCAGTAATATCCAGTGCTTGGATTCAGAGATTTTTCTGTTTTTTTCAAACTTGTATTCCTTTCAGTGTATTATGCTGCCTTATGTATTATCAGCTTGACATAATTTGCTATAAACTCTGAAATGCTTTTTAGGTGGTTTTCATAAAATAATAGGTGTGTTTACTAAATTTTGACACTCAACAAGTTTGCATAGCTATGCGAGATAATAATAACTGCCACTTACTGCACCAGGTTTTTCTAATCTTTTGTTAAACATTATTTCTAATGTTTACAGCAACCCTAATTATTATCGTCATTTTACAGAGAGGGAAATTGAAGCTAATAGAAATAATTTTCCTGATTTAAAAAACACTGATGCCTGGGCTTTTACCTAGAACAAGAAATCAGATTTTTAATATTTTTACTCCCTCCCTTTATTCAAGTATCTACTCAAATATCATTTTATCAGAAAGGACCCCTTTAACCAAGCTACCTGGATAGTTCTACCTGTAGATAGTGTCCTCTTAGCCTGCTTAATTTTCTTTACAAGCATATTATCACCTATGCATTACATATTTCCTGATTTGTTGTCTGCCCTTCCCAGACAAAATACAAGCTTTGTGAGTTTAGGGACATTGTTTCTGTATCCACCATGCTTAAATATCAGCCAAACTGATGTGAAAAGCTGTGGAGCTGAAAGTGTGGGTGAAATTGGATTAATCTGGGTGAAATGAATAAAGAGGATGAAGGAAACTTTGAGTAAAAGAGAATAGAAAAGGGAGAACTAGAACAGAATAGGACAGTCAGATCAGAAACATGGAAGAAATGTGAGGGTTTTAGATTCTTCTGAAAACGTACCTTGTGAACATAGAAAAGAAGACTGTCTTTTTATGTAAGGTGATGGGGCTTCTAGAAGAAGGTAAAATATATTTGTGTCAGAGAAGACTATTAAAATTCTCAACATGTGTTGTTAAAAAAAAAAGTAAGGTTTCAAAGTAGAAGGGAATTCAGAACCTGAGATACAACTTTGTAATGAAGAGAAAAATCCTATTTTGGGGATACTTACAGGAAGAAGTTTTTGGTTGTAGAGATCATCTGAAGATATAGAAGTTCCTAAAGGATTGAAGAGACCTGTAATATTTCAGGCCCAAAAGAAAAGAATATTAAAAAAAAGAAAAGACTCAGAGGAAATTAGGGCACAGACAGACTAAGTAACCTGCTTCAGGTCACATGCCTTGTGAGTGGCAAGGCCAGAATGAGAAACCCTGGCAGAGACCCCAGGGACCCACACTCTTCACTATTAGGTTACCTGGTCTTTTCTGACAACATTCTCTTGACATTGAGCTTTGAACTTTTTTGAAATCCTGTTACTTGCACCAATTTTCTCTTTTCTTAGCCTGCTGTGGCTTGCCACTGACAGTGCTCAGTTACTGTCAAGCAACTATGTGGCAGGCAGTGCTGAGGACCTTTCCTGCCTAGGCTCTCTAGGAATGAGAGTCAAGAATTCTTTGAATGATTAAGTGATCACTATTGCTTGATAATTTGGTAGTGGAAAATCAGAGACCTTGGCAGGGACAACTTCCGAGAAAAAAAAAAGTTTTAATTCTTATTATTAAATTCTTAAGATTTAAAATTCTTATTAAGATTTAAAAAGAGCTGATAGAAAGGAAAGTGTGTAGCATGGGGAAGTTTAAAATCCAGATCTTTTTGATAGGGGGAAGTGCAGTACAGGCTCCGTTTGCCATTCTTTAGGAACTGAGGATCCTGAATGTACTGAATACATTGGGGAGGAGTGAAAGAAATGTAACATTTGAAAATTAATGGAAGAGGAGAAAAGAATTAAGAAACCAAGATTCCTAAAAGATCAAGAGAATATATTTCAGATGATAAAGGAAGGAAAGCTAAGGGGAAGATATGTGATTAATCATGGTTAATCATCCATCCATCCATCCATCCAATCACATTCTACACATCTGAGAACTAAACAGTGATGGAAAAGGAAATAATAAATTGATCAGGAATGGCACTCAGGAATCCTGTCAGTCTCTTACCTTATAGAATCAAAAAGACATTTTATTGGAAAAAAATTTTCAATATTAATTATAATTATGTGTAAATCAATGCTATCCCACATACATTTTCTTTGTTTAGAGTCACACATGTGGTCCTTTCTATTTCTCATGTTCTGAGTTAACAACATCTACTGGCTGTGAGAACTGACATGAACAGATATGTGTTATTTTAGGGGGGAATGATGACCCAACGATTAGAAACACATACTTATTTATGACTGATGATAATGCAGTCACTGCTCCCTGCATTTATAAGTTGTATATATGGTATGGCTATTTTGAAAACTTGTCCATAAACAGGTAGTTCTTTTTCCATGAGCCCTGCCTAGTTGTGGAGAATCATTTAGAAACATGTAAAGACAACTGTGAAATTAACACACTGTGAAAGGCATGTAACAGTGATGCTAAAATTAAAGTTACCTCTGCCTGGCACTAAGTACATCTGTATCAACAGAGATTTGTATGTCTTACAGAGCCAGCAGGTGGTATTAAGTGAGTATTTGTTGAAAGCTGGACGAAGAAAAAGAGATCTTATCCCATCTAACAAAAAGTGTTCATGCATTCTGTGCCTTTCAGTTTCATTTAGGAAAATGTACGGAAGCCTTTATGTTGCTATTCTCAGCTCTGCCTCCCTGCCTTATTATACCATTTCCTTTTGCCCATATATACCATTCTTTGCCTGCAACATGACAGATGCGTTTCTTGGCTCCTCCTTCTTCATGACACTGTAGAATTATGCCACATTTCTTAGGTTGAGCTTGAGTTTATCTTTAGAGAGTTGTTTCTTCTTGCCTTGACTGAAGTTTTTCTAGCAGAGCAGATATGACTTGGCAAGTATTTGGGAGTGTCCGAGAAGTCTGTGGCTGCAAGCGCTGTAGCAAGCATCCATTGTGTTTGAAGGGGCACACCTATGACCCTGGGCTTCTGTGTTGTTGATCCTCATTTCCATCCCATTAATTGTTTTGTGAGGGGAAAGTATTTTCTGCCCCCAGCTACCTTTGGTTTTCTGGGTATTAGAGAACAATTTTACAGGTATGCTACACATGACTCATGGTATATATTCTGACTTCAACATGGTAGTTTGTTTTGTTGCCATTTAAGAAAAATGTCAACTCCTTTCTGCTGCTCTTCCTTTGAAGCTCATTGTGTGAAAGATCTCTAACGTGAAATTAATCTAGGTTTGGTTGGATGCCATGCCCTTAAGAGATGAGAAGAAAATCTCATGAGGTAGACAGGCTTATCTATTATGATCATAACATTGGGCTTTACAAGGGAGAAGGAGGCATATACAAAAGAATGCCCAGAGTAGCATGGGTCAGGAAAGAGAGGGAAAAAAGTTGTCCTCATTAGGAGACAATTAAGAGTTTGCTCTATACCATGGGTCCAACCTGGACTTTTGGCAGTTTTCTGAAAGGGAATAGCAGTGGTTATCGAGACTAGTGGCTGGCTTTGGAAAGGGCATCTCATCTGGTCTCTGTTTAGGAACACTGCAATGAATGAGATTCAGAAGCTCATAGCAGTGCACATTTTGGGACATTGGAGAAGCACAACTTAGAAATGCAGAACACTCTGGAAATAAAACTACCATTCATCCCAAATACAGAGAGGTGCTAGTCTGACAGAGCCTGTATCTTCCAGTGATATCCAGACTGTGTGCTGAGGACGGGTTTGCCATGGTTAAAATCAGTATTCCAAGACTTGTTTGTTTAAAATGGAAAAAAGACTGGTGGTTGGAAACCTCATTTTTCTTTGTTACTGTTTTTGAAACATCAGGACATCAGCTTGTCTCTTGGGACTGTGCCCAGGAGGTCTAATTTTGCTGAAGGATCCAGTCAAGCCTTTGGAGTTAGTTTAGTATTCTAAATTAGTTATATTTTGATTTTACTTGGATTTGTGGAAAAACTAAAAAAGTCAACATCTAAGAGAGGCAATTCCAGGTTCTTCCTACCTCCCATGAAATTGTATTTTGGTTGTTATGTTGAACACACAAAAGTAAAAAATATCCCTCTGAAAATGTTCATGCAGCATGAGCAGTTCCTCTCTGAGAACTCATATTCCCTTGGATGAATGGCATAATTTCACTCCTAAAAGCATAATAGGGATTCCCTTTGCCCGTTCAGTGATTATAATGTTGGAATAAATCCTTGCCTCCGTTGACTCCCTAAAGTGTGCATACCTGGAATTAATACACTATAGATGATTTTCCATCACCAGAGGAGTGAAAGGGAATAGGAGTGAGGTGGGGGGAGCAGAATTAAAGATCCAAGCTACAGTGAAGGCTGAAAATAGTGGATCAGAGAGTCAAGAGATTGTCTGGATCCAGGAAATAGTCAAAAACTTGGAAGCAAAGTGGAGAAGTGAGTCAGAACAAAAATGGCATTATACATGAACTGGAAGTGCAGATAGGGTGTTTATAAAAGCAAGTGAAGATGAGTATGTATGGCTTACCAGACAGATGACCATGGACCTTTGCCTTACCTTAGCATCTAGTTGACAGAGTAAGGACCAGTGACTTCTAACTGTGATGGAGACTGCGGGCTCAAGGCCACACATCTGACGGACAGATACTCTGTTATCCAAGTAGGGCATTCTGGTATGCTCTAAAGGTTTGATTTTGGAAAAGATGCCTGTGCTGTGAATCCTTGTGCTTTCTGTATATTACATCAGCATTCCTTAGTCCATGCCATTCGGAAACATGTATTGCAAATTTAATTTGGTTAATTCACAAGTCTATTTTTTACCTGTTCAATTTAATACCGTTCAAATTTGCCAATAAGTGATATGCCAGTTTCCTGCCAGACTATGCAAGGCAAAATGTGAATCATCAGTGGCTAAATGGCTTTTCTTGACATTGAATAGATGTCCAACTTCCTATTTAATAATGATACATGTATATAGCTGACCTTAATAGGAAAATAAGATCTCTCCACACTTTATCTAACTCAAGTCTTCACATAATTCTGCTTCATTGTGGATTTTTTGTGTGCGTTGGTATAGCTGGCTTTGTAAGTAGATAATATGCTTAATATGACGTAAGCACATGTAGATCTACATGTAAAATGCCCAAGGTATGTAGAATAAAATGGCACAGAATTATTAACTTGCTTTTTTACTTAATGTTAATTGACTCTGTGTATCCAAAATTAAGAATTTTCAAGCATATTTTCTCTAAGTTTTCCAACAGTTTTTTGAGGTGGGTATTATTATTCCCATTTTCCAGTACAGGACACAGATTCTACGAGATTAAAACACTTCCTGTAAAACTCTTATTCACACTATGTCTGTTCACTCTAAAGCCCATATTCATTTCTATTGTCTCATATTGTTATTTTCCTTACTGCGTTCTTATTCTCACCGATCACAACATAGATCACTTTGTTTTACTCTGATAGCTCATAGGTCTTGAAAGTAAGTATGAAATTTATTGCCATAATACACTCATTATAATTGCTGCCTTGTATTTCTAATACCTGGGACTGAATCCAGTGGGGGAAATTTTGAATGTAAAATTTACATGCTAGGTTTATCTTCCAGAGACATTTTCTATGGATGTGTATTACATATTAGGAATATATGCTTCAGAATACCAAAACTTCTGGATTCTTCTTTGATAACCACATCAAAGGTAGTTCTTGAGGTTTAGAAAGACAAAAATATTCTTTAGAAAAACAAAAGAAAATTAGCAAAAATTAGTCCAAACACAAATACCGCAAGAAAAATTGTATAACTGTATGCCCATAAGTATATGTTAATAAATTTAGCAACAAAAATATACAGTGCTTCATGATGTGACTCATTAAGAATGAATTTAACTAGATGGTGGCAGAATATGAACAGCACGCACAATGGTTACAGTAAATGTGCAAGTGTAGCCTTTCTTTCAGACCAAGTATTAGGGAAGAAAATTGCATACTTGATGTCTGGCGGTTTCTAGAATGCTGTTTTTGTTTACGGGTTGGGCAAATGCCCATGGTTTTAACAAAATAAGAATAGAAATCATACATTATTGTGAAGTTATTTTAAAACAACAGATGCAAGGCAGGTCATGGAATGTTTCTGTGACTATTGAGCAAGGAAATGGAACCAGACCCTTGAAATTCTTGAAGGATAGAGAATATAATTTTTATTTGGATATTCCTAGAATTAATATTGCAGATGCCTCTCCTGATGTATGTTATGGAGAAATAGCAGAGTTCTAGAATATTTTACCTGAATGCATAGTTAGAAACTGAATATGTTTTTCCCACATGTAAATGGAGAGTGTTTACTATATATTTTATATATATTGGGAGCGATGCTAAAATCTATAAATCTCCTTTTTCTCTTTTCAACTTTTTTCCCTCAGTGCTACCCTCACAGGATTTGTGGGTGGCATTTTAACTTTATGGGAGTAGCTCCTTAATTCATTTTAACTATGCTTATGTAAGACTTTCTGAGTATTTGGTAATACGTGCATACTTCATCATCACAAGGACCAAGGTAAAGTAGTTGTAGCCTATAGAGAGAGATGAGTCACAAAAATTATTTCCCAAAGTATGTTCCTTTGATTTCTAACTCATAGTATACATTTGAAAGGACCTACTTTATGGGAAAATTTATGGGCCTTAAATGGATCAGTATGGTTCACAAGTGAAAGTGGCCTCGGGCCACCAGAAGGTCTATGGTGGAGTGTTGGGTTGGCTTATGTGTGTGTTATGGTCCAAACAATTGGTTGCCAACCTGGATCTTTTTTTTTTTTTTTTTGAGAATCTATTGTCTAAGTGTTTAAATCATTTCTTGAATAATCCATCTACTATAATTTTTGCCTTTCAGTGGAGACACTTGAAGGTTAAAATATAACATGAAATTTTTGTCTTTTGAAAGAATTTTCAAATACATGTGGTTATTGCAGTCTCTCTTTTTCATTGATAACCAAATATCTGAACCATTGTTTTGTCTTCCTCAACCCCACCCCAAAATATAACATTTAAATTTTTTATTGGTGATGGTTTGATTGCTCATTGGGACCCCTAACTGTTCTATGTATTTCCTAGCTGGGTCATCCCTGGTGAACAGACAAAATTTTATTCCCCTCTCATACCTGTTTGTGTTTTCTTGATTTATCTGTGGTCAAGCACAAAGGGCAGTGTTGGGATAACCACTGGTTCAGGTCAAGCTAGGGTGATCATGCCTTAATTCATTCCAGCCCATTAGAGTGATTGTGCTGAAACATGAATGTGATTAAACCATTGCCATTATTAAAAGTCTCAAAAACCTTTTGGATATCCTTCTCACAGGGTATAGAAACTTTAGATCTGGCTCATCGCTCTGGGTTTACCTCTAGTGGTATGAAGAAATGGTCTTGAACATGCTGAGATACCACTGCCACCAAAGCTATCTTCCCTGTGCCACGGGACCATGGGTTGGCTTAGTAATCTCCACCATGGTGAGCAGAGAGCTCTTTTCCATCTGGGGTTCTCAAGAGGTGAGAGGTGCCCTCAAGAGGTTTGATTGGGTCCTGACATGTTACCAAATATCTGGAGTCCTTTCATTTGATGATAGGATTATTCCCTTCCCAAGGTCACATATGCCATCAATTTGCTGAGTCTAGATGGGGTCTGGTACCGGCCCCAGTGGACCAGCAACCATTTTTCCCCTCTGTCACTCACACTTGCTTGTGGGATCTGGTCACCCTTCCAGACATTTGTCCATGTGATTCTTTCTCAAGGACACTATATCCCTGTTTAGGATTTTTGCTTCCCTTCAGATAGTCAGTTAAGTATAACCACCCCCCCCACCCCCAGCTGTAAATGTAGTTCAACTTGCTTTACATACTAAGAATATCCTCAGCCACCATGTAAATTAGTGGATGTCAAACAGGATACTTGGGAAAAAGTGGCACCATTTATATCACACAATATAACATTAAAAATATCTATTGCCCATGAAATCATTGCTAACACCAATATCATGAAGTTTTTCTTTCTTTTTTGAAAGGCCTCCTTTTCAAGTCTAATCTTTTTTGAATTGGTTTTCCTGTGTGTGTGTGTGTGTGTGTGTGTGTGTGTGTGTGTGTTTGGTGTAAGATAAGGGTCCAACTTCATCGTTTTGCGTGCAGATATCCAATTTCCCCAACTCCATTTCTTGAAGAAAGTATCCTTTTCTTACTATATGTTCTTGGTCCTCTTTTTGAAGATTAGTTGACTAAATATGTGTGAATTTATTTCTGGGCTCTCTATTTTGTCCTACTGGTCTGTATGTTTATCTTTATGCCAGTACTACATTATTTTAATTACTGTAACTTTGTAATGTGTTTTGAAATCAGGAAGTGTGATGTCTTCAGCTACACCAAAACACAGGCAACAAAAGCAAAAATAGATGTGACTACAGCAAGCTAACTTCTGCACCGCAAAGAAAATAATCAACTGAGTTAAAAGGCAACCTACAGAATGGGGTAAAATATTTGCAAATTATATATTTGATAAGGGGTAATTCCCAAAATATGTAAGAAATTTCTATAAGTCAATAGCAAAAAGTGAATAACTCAATGGAAAAAAAGGGGCTAAGGACTCAAATAGACATTACTCCAAAGAACACATATAAATGGCCAAGAGGTTTATAAAAAGATTCTCAATGTCACCAATCATCAGAGAAATGCAAAACTCTAATGAACTATCACTTCACACCTGTTAGGACAGAGAGGATGTGGAAAAACTAGAACCCATGTACATTGTTTGAAATGCAAAATAGTGTAAATCCTAAGGTAAACAGTATGGAGGCTCCCTAAAAAATTAAAAGTAGAACTACCATATAATTCTGTAATCCAACTTCTGGGTATTATCAAAAAAAATTGAAGTCAGAAGATATGAGAACTTCCACATTTATTGCAGCACTATTCATGATAGCCAAGATGTAAGAATGGCCTAAACGTCCATCAATAGATGAATGGATAAAGAAAATATGGTATATACATAAAATGGAATGCTAGTTAAAATAAAAAAGGAAATCTTGTAATATGTTACAACATGGACGAATCTTCAGGACATTATGCTAAGTCAAATAAGCTAGTCACAGGAAGACAAATATTGTATGATTCTACTTACCTAAAATAGTCAAACCCATAGAAGCAGAGAGTAGAATGGTGGTTGCCAGGGCCTGGTGGAGGGAGGAAGCAAGGAGATATTAATCAAAGGGTTGATATTAATCAAAGGGTTAGTTGTGCAAGATGAATAAGTTCTAGAGATCTGCTGTACAACATTGTGTCCATAGTTAACAATGCTGTATTGTACATTTAAAATGTTGTTAAGAAGGTAGATCTCATGGTGATGTTGTGTTTTTACCACAACAAAATAGGAATAAAAAGTGTCTGTTGACTTTCTTCTTCACAAAGCTCTAAACTCTCGAGGACAGGAATTGTGTCAGATTTGTTTTTGTATTCTGAGGTTTAGCACAGTCCATGGCACAACGATAATTGTATTTGGAGGGTAGCAAACATAGAAGCACTGAGCTGCATCAGTATGTTAAAGACTAAAGCTCTTCAAGGGGAATATTCAAGGTAGAGGAAGAGTTCTTGGTATCTGTGAAAATGATTCTTCAAGGCCTTTGTTTCCTAGTTCATTTTTCAGAATAAAGTGAAGAAATAATTTAAATTGTACAGATTCCTTCTTAGGGGTCAAAGTGTACCTAGAATTTTACTATTTTTGTTACCACTTTTTGTACTGGACCTGTTCAGTGGCAAGAAACATTAATACTCTTGGAAACAGTGTTTGTCTAATAAACAGCTATCTATCAGTCTTCATTGCCTTGGCCATATTATGATAGGAAAATGGGCATGACTGGATTTACCTAATCTCCTTCAGCTGACAGACCTATGTTTGATGTATATTTGATCATGGGAGATTCATGTGTTATGGCAGGGAATGTAGAGTAATGCTATTTTAAGAAAAGTATTAGTTATGTTAATGTCAGAGATGAGCAATTGGGAAACAATACATATGCACTCTGTGCGTTTTGTCTTTGTGTAAGAATTGGTTTGTCAATAATCTTAGCAAAAATAAAAGTACAGAACACTAAAAGTGAATGGACAGAAACATAAATAATGCCATAATTACAAATAAATGCTAAAATAAGTTTACATTTTTAAACATGTAGGTCAGATTACATATGGAAAAGAATAAACAAATAGACTTCATTGGTTTATTGGCTGTAATTATTTCCAGTCAATTAGCTTATAAATTTCAGATTCCTTTTTGTTTCACAGCATAATATTATGTGAATAAATACCTGTTTTTCAGAAGGAAAACAGTATGCTGTGGGTATTGGCCTAAAGATGTAAGCATCTCTCTATAATTTGTCTGTGTGCTGTTCTTTTGCTAGCCATATAATTTTGTCTTGATAAATAACACATGATACAGTTGGCCTTGCTGGCTGACCACCTCCAAAGAAGATACTTAAAAGACTCTCTATAATATCTGCAGAGGAGTTGGGTCATTGACCACAAGACAATGGCCACTCCCAAGCAAATAAACAAGCAGAAAGCCAGTGGTGGTCACAGACAATAGAGAACAAACAAGCCAATCTACAGATGTGAGAAGGTAGAAAAGAAGAGTAAGTAGGGAGACCCATTCTCTAGAATAAATGCTTCAGAAATGAGAGAGTACTTCACCTGCCTAGCCACCAGAAATAATTTTCTTTTACTTAAGATTTAAAGATAACACTTAAAGGCATAATGTGAAAAAAGAATAAGGAATTAGCTCTACAATCAAATCCTTGTCTTCCCAATCTCCCAAATTCTCTTTGGCTTTGGAACTATCCTCTCTATGCTTCAATTTCCTCATCTTCAAAAATGGGGTAAAACCTAAATTTTAGAGTTGAAAGATAAAATCAGGTCATATAGGTGAAAGCACATAGCACTATAGCTGGCATTCATCCATGAATATTTCCAACCAACATATCTTTACCTCATGACAATTTGTGCCAGGTCTTGCTTTTTGCCCTGAGATTCCAAACCACGGGAGTTTCCATCAGATCTCCTAATTCTTACTGTTGTGAATTGATAGGCAGGCAAACTAATGTGTGTAGCATCCCAGACATGATCAAAAACTCCTGTCTCTTAAATCTTTGCACATGGCAACTGTTCCATTTCCATGGTCCTCCTCACTCTTTGACTTTTACTAACTTATTGAAAACTCTTTCCTAGGCTCTCCTCTTCTTTGGGGTTGTTTTAGGCTTATTCTACCTAATTCATTCACTGTGGTCATTTTGACAACTTCCTAGAACTTTTTACATAGTTGTGTGCAACTTTAATTAGCAATGCATGTCTAATATGTTTTTGGCCATTAAATGTTTTCCATATTAAATATTATGCAGTTATATAGAATAGATCTCCTTTGGACTCCCATAGTCTTTGGATACTCGCAAACAAGTAAATATTTGAAAATGCTGCCCGATCATCCATTAATCTTCTTCCACACCTGATCTTTATTTTCATGATGATAGGGAATGGGATCCTTTTTCATACCCTTAATTTGGAGTAGTTTCTGTGCCTTTACTTTACTACTGGGATATCCACTTCTATTCACCATCAGACTTTGCCTGAGCACTATCCAATTTTTATCAGAAGCTCATGGCCTGAACTTAGCTTCCAGTGGAGAGTCTTTAACAGCCTTTGGTCATATTGATAGTTGTGATGTGATAAATGGCCTTATACCAGTAGCTCATTTTTTTCCTATCTGAAATGTTTAGTGATAAATTTTAATTTAAAATGAAGGCATAGAATGGTCTATTGATAAGAAAATGTCAACCTCTTAATCTCTAGCTTCATATGCCAAGAGTATGTATCATGGGATGCAAATTGTAGTAGCCAACCAAAAGTTCTGGAAGAGGGGCGCCTGGGTGGCTCAGTCGGTTGAGCATCTGACTTCAGCTCAGGTCATGATTTCACAGTTCGTGAGTTCGAGCCCTGTGTCGGGCTCTGTGCAAACAGCTCAGAGCTTGGAGCCTGCTTCAGATTCTGTGTCTCCCTCTCTCTCTGCCCCTCCCCTGCTCATGTTCTGTCTGTTTCTCTCAAAAATAAAACAAAAACATTAAAAAAATTAAAACAATTCTGGAATAAATTAATAATCTAAGAAAATACAATCTCTGCATCATGATATTTTAAGATTTATTACTTAAGAGTAGTAAACCTTATTTTGCATTATCTCTGTTAAAGTATATGGTCAGGATAGTTATTAAATAAGGGAAAAAGTCCTCACATAATTACACTTTTACATTCAATAATCTGGTAAAGAACCTACTTATAAACTGTCATTTCCAACATGATCTCCAACAGAATTAAAGGAAGATCCAGTGATCAACCATGAACACTGAAGGCTTGCTATGTTTTAAAATACTTGCTATGAAGGATGCTACTAAAAATCTGATGGGCTTTAACAGAAGAAATGTGGGTTTCCTAATACAGGCCTATAAAAGGGAGATAAGGGAGGAAAAAATAAGGGGGAGCTTATGCAAATTCATGGAGTTGGTCAACAGAAGCACACAGTGGCCATAAATACAGTGATGCAGCAAACACAAGGCTAGTCTGTTCTTGGAAACATACACACAGCCGTCAAAATCAGAATTTGCCTTTTAAGAAAATGTGACAACAGGCAAAGGAACTTGGAACCCACTAGATAGAACTTTTTGAAATGTCCAGATACCTGAATTATTCTCTAAGTAAACTCAAGAAAAATTTGGAGGCAAAAATTGGGAGTAAGAAGGAAGGAAAAGGAAAGTCAACTTATTTTTAGCAGTAAAAGAGTAGTTAAAATGTTACCTAAACTTTTGCTTTTAGGATTTATACTTTATACATATCTAGGTGATTCATTTAAGGGAAAAACATATTAAACCTAATATTGCAATAGAATATCATACTATCTGGCAATGTCATTTAAAAAACATACATAGTGAATTATATTAGGCTACATTCAATATCATCTGAAACTCAGTTCCATAAAATTAATTTGTTTTTTTTTCATACCAGTCAAAATACATAGCAAAAACAATGTGTTCATTTTATTATTATGAACTTTTTAGTAGCAGGCTTCACATTTGCTGGATTTTGAAAAGATGCATAACCAAGATGCTTAGCAGTCTCGACCTTGTTCTGTTCCCTTAAATTTCTTATATCTTGAAAATTGTTGGTTGATTTAAGACCTGATGTTGGTCCATGAGAGTGAATTCTAGCTTGTTAATAGTTTGGGGCATGATTTACCTTCTGACCCTTTGTCTCCCCTAGAGCCTAACATGCCTTGGCTCCCTAGATTTTTGTGATTCAAACCAGACTCCTTGGGTATGAACATTTGACTCACAAAATTACTTAATTAACACAAAAGTGCTGGTCAAATTGACCAATGCTGCTTTCCTAAATATTTTTAACATATTGAATTCATCTTATACTTGTTTGTAGCAGTTTGAGGTTGAGGCTAATACAGTTCTCCATTCTTCACTTCCATGCTATTGCTTAGGCAAAAACCCTTTGGCACCATCTTTCATTTCTTTTTCTGAAGAAAGGTTGAGGTCATGTGTAAGGTTCCTTTGGTTAAGGCTACCTTTATGGTGTTAACTTTTATTACCTGCTCCTGGACACTTTTTTATTATTAAAGGCTGAATTTTATCTACACAGATAGAGATAATTTTATCTCTATTATTCTTCTCTTCCTGATTTCTTGTTTAATGACTTCATTATCCTTCTGTCTTTCCCACTGCTACTTGATTGGCAAGCTCACTCCTTTTGATTTATTCACTATTATATTTCTCTAATCACCAAGATTAGGTGGTACAATGGTGAATATGAAGCATCTGTTGCTCTCAAGGAGTTTATAATCTTATAAGGGATAGAGAGAGGTAGGTAGAGAACTGTATATGTGCTCAGTGGCACAGTTTTGAATATGAGTAGGAGCACATATGTGTGGCTATAAGAATAACCAAAAACAATTGCTGGATAGGAAAAAAATGAACTGAGTTAATCAGATTCCTTCCCTCAGGAGTTTAAACCAAGTGTACTGAATTAGCCAAATAGCAGTAGGCACTTAATTAGGAAGATCATAAAGAAACATAAGAATTCAGGATAGTCACGAGGTAGCAGAGAATATAAGAAAACAAAGGACACCAGTCAGTATATGGAGAATATTAGAACAGACACCACAAACATTGAATTAAAGCACCACAGGAGACCATGCAGCTCCTCCTAAGAGATGTAATTGCTAGAAGGGCTGTGGAGATGATGCATGCATGGGAAGGGAGAGACTTAGTAGTTATGCATCTTGGAATTGTAATTTTTCAAAGTATATTGATTCAGCATTTCAGCAAGTTAGGTAGGAGATAATAGAGTATAGCAGCTATCAGCATTGTGTCAAGAATGACATGGCTACATTGCATGACCTTTGGCAAACTTGACTGACCATTCTAATATTCATGTTCTCTTCCATAAACTGTTAAGAATTAGTAATAATTAACTTTATGGTTATTTAAAATTTTTTAACGTTTACTTATTTTTGAGAGACAGAGAGACGGAGTGCAAGTTGGGGGGGGGGGAAGAGAGAGAGGGAGACCCAGAATCTGAAGCAAGGCTCCAGGCTCTGAGCTGTCAGCACAGAGCCTGACACAGGGCTTGAACCCACAAACTATTAGATCATTACCTGAGCCAAAGTTGGATGTTTAACTAACTGAGCCACCCAGGCTTTCCTTAAATATTTTTTTTTGAGAGAGAAAGAGAGATTGAGGAGGAAGAGAACCCCAAGTAGGGTCCATGCCCACCACAGAGCCCGACACGGGGCTTGATCTCATGACCATGAGATTATGACCTGAACTGAAATCAAGAGTTGGATGATCAATCAATTGAGCCACCCAGGAGCCCCTAACTTTATAACTTATAACTTATAATAACCTAACTTTATGGTTATTTTAAGATTAGATGAGATAATCTATGTAAAGTCCTTAGCATAGTCCTTTATGCATCATAAATGCTGAAAAATGTTATCTATTATTATTTTATTCTGCCTCAGTATACTAAAAGACATCTAAATCAGCATTTTCAAACTTGGGTTGCAGTCATGTGGGCATAATACAATAAAGGCATAATATAATAAACTTAGTGAATAGCAACCAGCAATTTAAAGAAAGAAATGGGATAGTATATATACAAAGCATTTTCCATAGTAAAGGTATTATTTGCAATATTTTTTCAGCTACTCACACACAACTGGGTTTGTACAGGCTCATGCTCATAAAAATTTGGAGACTACTGCACTGTATGAATGCAAGATGGATAATAGATTAGATCATGATATATACAATTAACTAGTTTGCCAACTCTAACTCTGAAAAGAAGACACCAATCTATTCATTAGTGAAATCAAGGCCATGTTCAGGGTTGCTCCAGATTTTTGTGTTTGCATGTATATATGTGATTGTAAATAATAATTGTCCATAACTTTGCACCTCTTAGTATAGGGTTTTGGAATCTCAAAAGTTATACCTCCTTCAATCTTGGAGAATTTTAAAATAAATTAAGTTTACTTATTTATTTTGAGAGAGAGTGAGAGCACGAACAGGGGAGGGGAAGTGAGAGAGGGAGAGAGAGAGAAAATCTCAAGCAGGCTCTGTACTCAGTGTAGCGCCCAATGTGGGGCTCAAACTCACGAACCACGAGATCATGACCTGAGCCAAAACCATGAGTCAGTGGCTTAACTGACTGAGCCACCCAGGGGACTCCAATTTTGGAGAATTTAAATATCTCTGCTGAGATATCTACTGTTCTGATTCTATTTCAGATCCTTTGGATAAATAATGGTAAATTTATTGAAAAACATCTACTTTTGCTCACTGTACAATCTGTGCATGTAACAATTACAGAGGATATCAGTGCTGCAACCCTAAAACTCTAAACCACACATGACATCATTGATTTATTAGAGTGAAATATAGACAAGTGCACATAAAAATAATTCAGACAAAAGGTTTTGAGTATTCATCTCAGAAAAATAGTTCACAAAAATGCTCTAATAGGACACCATATAGGTAAAAACTGAGACTCTGAGAAAAGTTAAGATGAAGATAATAGGAAATGTGCAGAATATATACTTCAATTTCAAGAATGTATATAATAAATGATAGGTAAAATTTCTTGGATAAATATGATAATACTACAAGAAGAAGCTAAATTATAGTCTGGAATCATCAGCATGAAACATTGGGAAAACCTAGGAGTGTTGGAGTTTGGAGAAGTGGATAAAATAAAAGTACTGTAAAGGTCTTGTGTTGAGTTGGAGATGTGGGGAAGCATCTTGACTGCTGGAAGAAAGACACCTTTGCTGGGGTTATAAAGTTGGTTGTCATTAGCATATTGATGGTAATTGAGACAATACAAGTGGTTTTACTCTTCTAGGTAGAGCACCCCTACTCTTCTGTTTTTCCTTCCTCCTCACTAGCAGGTCTTTGAATCTCTTTTGTTCTCTAACCATATTCATGGTCTACATTTCATCCAGTCTCATCGCACTGGAAAACATCTATCTAACGAAAACTCTGAAATTTATATATCCAGCTCTGACTGCTGGCCTGAACTCCAGATCTCAGCACTCCCTTCCCCCAGTCTACTCTACTCACAAATTTCCCTAACACAATTTCTCATAACTCTACCATTCTGGTTCCTCAGGCAAAAAGTCCTGGAGTTTTTCTGAACTGTCTTCAATTACAACCCACCTGCAATTTAATGGTAAACGTAGATGATCTGTCTTTATGGTATGTACAAGATCCAACCCCCTGTCATTCATTCATACACTCCTATGTAGGTTACTTCTATAAACTCCTAACTGGCCTCCTATTTTGTGTCCTTTCCCTTATTCTAACACATGGTTAGAGTAATCCTTTTCCCCCCATTTTATTGAGAAATGATTAATATAAATCCCTGTGTAAGTTTATGCAGCATGATGGTTTGATTTCCACATATTGTCAAATGATTACCACGATAGGTTCAGCTAACATCCATTTTCTCATATATACAAGAAATAGAAAAGAAAATAAAGGAAAAAATATTTCCTTGCCATGAGAACTTCTAGGATTTACTCTGTTAACAACTTTCCTGTATATCATGCAGCAGTGTTAGCTATAGTCACCATGTTGTACATTACATCCCTCATACTTATTTATCTTATAATTGGAAGATGTACCTTTTGACCACCTTTCTCTAATTCCCCCTTCCCTACCCTTCACCTCTGGTACACATGAGTCTGATGTGTTTTTCTATGAGTTTTTTTTTTTTTTCTATTTTAGATTTTACAGATAAATGAGATCAGATCATACACTATTGGCCCATTTCTGCCTGAATTATTGCACTTAGTCAAAATGCCTTCAAGGTCCATCCATGTTGTTACAAATGGTAGGATTTCCTATTTTTTTGTGGCTGAATAATATTCCATTTTATATATGTACACCATAAATTAATCCATCGATAAACACTTAGGTTGTTTTCATGTCTTGGCTATTATGAATAATAGCTTCTGGGCTTCTGGGATGCCTGGGTGGCTCAGCTGGTTAAACGTCTGACTCTTGATTTCTGCTCAGGTCATGATCTTTTGGTTGTGAGAATGAGCCCTGTGTCAGGCTCTGTGCAGGGTGTGGAGCCTGTTTAAGATTCTCTCTCTCCCTTTGACTCTCCCTCTAATCCCCACTCCCCAAATATAATAATGCTGCTATGAACATTGGGGTACAGATATCTTTTTGAGTTAGTGTTTTTGTTTCCTTTGGATATTCCCAGATATGGAATTGCTGGATAATTTGATGGTTCAATTTTTATTTTTTTAAGGATCCTCCATATTGTTTTCCATAGTATTTGCACCAATTTACAATACCACCAAAAATGCACAAGAGTTCCCCTTTCTCCACACCCATGTATTTGCTAACTCTTGTCTTTTCATAATAGCCACTCTAACAAACCTGAGGTAATACATCATTCCGGTTATTGTAATTTTAGCTTGCATTTCCTTAAAAACTAATGGCATTGAGTATCTTTTCATATATATTTTCATATATCATCTTTGGAGAAGTATATTCAGGTCCTTTGCCCATTTTTAATTTGTAATAATACCTTTATTATGCAGTCGCTCCTGAGTAGGGGCTTAAAAAGCAATAATTAAGATACTAAACTCTAGGCATAATGCTGATTATATATATATATATATATATATATATATATATATATAATGCTAATTATATATATATAATGCTAATTATATATATATGTATAATTGTTATTATTTTGCTATTGAGTTGTATGAATTCTTTGTATATTTTAGACATTAACACTTTATCAGATACATGGTTTGCAAATATTTTTTTCCCCATTCTGTAGGTTTTCTTTTCACTTTGTTGATTTATTTTGCTGTGCAGAAGGTTTTTAGTTTGAGGTAGTCTCATTTGTTTATTTTTTATTATGTTGCCTGTTCTTTGTGCTTGGTATCATTTCCAAAAAATTACCACCAAGACCCATGGCAAGGAGCTTTATTCCTATATTTTCTTCTAGTAGTTTCATGGTTTCAGGTCTTATATTTAAAGTCTCTACTCCATTTTGAGTGTATTTTTTGTGAGTGGCATAGATATGGGTCCAGTTTCACTCTTTTACATGGGAATATGCAATTATCCCAGCACCATTTATTGAAGAGATAGTCTTTTCTCCATTGAGGATTCTTGGTTCCCTTGTCAAATATTAGTTGACCATACTTGCAAGGGTTTGTGTCTGGCCTCTTGATTCTGTTCTACTGGTTTATGTGTCTGTTTTTCTGCCAGTCTGATACTGTTTTGATGACTACAGCTTTATAGTATAGTTTGAAATCAGGAAGAATAATCCTTTTAAAATGTAAGTCAGATTATATAACTTCACATAAAACTCTCCAACATTATCCACTTCAACAGGAGGAAAAAATCAAAATTTTTACAGTGGCTATACCACCCTACACATTATGCTCCTTTTAACCAGCTGGAATGTATTTTCTAATACTTTGTCCTAGGTCTCCAACATTCTCTTTCTGTGAATATATTCTTGCAGATATTTTGATGGCTTGAGTATGTATTCATCTCCTTCAGGTCTTTTCACACCTGTCACCCTCTCAGTGGCTAACTTTGACCACGCTACTTAAAATTGCATCTCTGCAACCCCATTTTCCTTTTTTTTTGATTCATTTTCTTCATCAGAGTTATTAGTACATACAATTCCATGACTTTTGCCTTTTTTTTCTGGTTGTGTGTTCTCCTCCTAGAATGTAAGCACCAGGGATTTTTTTGTTGTTGTTGGTTTTGTTTCCTACTGCATCCTTAGTGCTTAGAATAGAGCAGTGCCTGATAGAAGGGACTCACTAAATAATTCTTGAATGAGTAAATGAGTCTGCAGACAAAAGAAATATAGAGAAAACATATGCAAAGCAGATGGAAAGTAAATAATTAATATCTGCATAGAGAAAGAGTTTTTGCAAATGTATAATAAGCCAACTCGATAGAAAAATGAGCAAAGAATATTATTCTGAGGGCCAATTGTTCCAGCCAATGTTTATGTTGTCCCCCTTCCTTTCTACTAAACCTCTAATTTCATTCAGGGCATCTTGGATCCAGCTAAAGAGCTGCATCTTCCACTGTAGTTCAAGTGTCCTTGTGCGGTGGTTTTGGCCAAGGAGGCATAAGCATGGGTTGCTCTGTGAACCTCTGAGAAAGTTCTTTTTGCCTTTTTGCACTTCACTTTCTTCTCTTATTAATTGTCGCTCCATAGCCACCCTGTGAGCCTGGGATGAGTTCCTATCCTAAGAAGGGATGAGGAGAGAGCTCAAAATAGCCCAGGTCCCTGGTGACCTATGGCTGGTCTGCTCTAAGCTGGACTTCTCACCTCTACACTTTTTTATATGAAAGAAAAATAAATTGTGTTATTATCACTCTTAATTGGGCTTTCTGTGAAAGGCAGCTCAACTTAATCCCTGATACCAATATGAAGAAATAATTCATTAAAGAACATATATAAATGAGAAATAAGCATTTGACAAGGAACTCTACCATTTTAATATTCAGGAAATAAATGAAATTAAAAGAACAGAACATATCACATTATCACATTATACCCATCACACTGGCAAACAAGTTGAAGCAAAATTAGCACAAGATTAAGAACATGGGCTATGAAACCAGATAGCCTGGGCTTAAATCACTGCTTTTCTATTGATGAATGATGTATACTTGGGAAAATTCCTTCAGCCCATTGGGGTTCTTTAAATAGAGACCCAATGGGCTGAAGGAATTTTCCCAAGTATACATCATTCATCAATA
>NW_026057584.1:36815947-36828283 GCF_023721935.1 Panthera uncia | reverse complement strand
TATATATATATATATATATATATATATATATATATTAACATTATGCCTATAGTTTAGTATCTTAATTATTGCTTTTCAAGCCCCTACTCAGGAGCGACTGCAGAATAAAGGTATTATTACAAATCTTTGATAAATTGGAGCTATTCAAAAAGACAATCTGGTGATATTTTTAAAAATAAAAGAATACATACAGAACCTCCAAACCACATTCCCACTTCTGGAAATCTATTCCATAGGAGTAAAGGACCCAATATTTAAGGATATATGTACAAAGATAATTAGTTTGTAGCAGTATTTGAGGCCTCAAGAAACAAATAGGTGCCCTTCATCCCTCTGCTGGAAATAAAGTGAAAGCCTATCACAACAGAATTGCATTATTTGTGCTACATTTTTATGATGAGATATTGTATAACCATTAAAAAAGAATCAATGTGATGCTATATATCAGCTAACTTGGAGAAATCTTCACCATCTACTGTTATGTGGGGGTAAGAAAGTTTTAGAACACCTGTATAATATATATACATGTATATTTGTAAGCAATTAAATGAACAAGAAGACTTGTAAGAAGGATTCAGACTAGGTTAATATTGACTCCCACAGTGGGGTGTGTTGTCATTTTGGAGGAGTGGGAGAGAAAAGAAGGAAAATTTTCAACTGCATTTAAAGAAGGTGATCATAATGGAATAGGATGCCATATTCCATGCTACAGAGGAGTATGTAAAATTATAGATATGAGTGGGCTCAGATATATGAATTAAAATTTGAAAAAGGGTTTTCTCAAACATTGATGGTGGCCAACTCTGGGAGATGGAGTTTCAGTTTCTTTTTACCTTTTTATTTTATTCTTTTATTTGTTGTTTGCTTTTTAAAAATTACTGTGTATTTTATATAATCAAAATAGTTTTATCAATGTGAAATTTAGAAAATAAAATTTAAAAAATTTTAGAAATTTAAAAATAAAAAGGGCTGTCCGGGTGGTTCAATCTGTTAAGCGTCCATCTCTTGATTTCTTCTGAGGTCATTATCTAACGGTTTGTGAATTTGAGCCCCACATTGGGGGTCTGTGCTGATAGCATGGAGCCTGAATGGTATTCTGTCTTCCCCTCTCTCTGCTCCTCTCCACCTTGCTCTCTATGTCTTTCTCAAAATAAATAAAAATAAATTAAAAGAAATAGAGAAATAGGAAGTAGAGTAGTCAAGACAGAATATACAGATTTTTTTTTTTAGATGCTCGGCTATAAAAAGAAATAGAAGTGATGTGGATGCTGGAGGTGAATACAGGCATCAGTGAAAGTTTGGTTACAATGGTAGTTGCCAGTGTGAATTTGAACGCTCAGGTAATGACTTTGTAGACTGTGAGAATTTGAAGACTCGAGTGACAGAGGGGATAACTGACGGAGAGAGGTTCTGGAAAAGGTGAGAAGGTATGAGAGGGTGTGATCAGACCAAATGCTGAGGTCCTAGACTTTGGCAAGAGAAAGGTCACATCCTTAATGGTAAGGGGCCAGAAGGGTTGCTGAGGGAAGGGGAGGACAATGAAAAGGCAAATAGAAAACACAGGAAGATTTGAGGTTGGGAAGACAGAGAAGTTCCTTCCCAGCTGAGGGCTTTTATTTTCTCATGAAGTTCGAGGAGTCTGGGACTTGTTGGTTGTGGCCTACAATGAAATTTGGTGAGAGAGCATAAATAGTTATGTTACGGAGTTATGAGGAGAAATGGAGAGTAGCTTACTGAAGAAACAGAGAGTTGCTTGGAGAGAGCAGCGTCCTGTTTACTGTATGTGTCCTTTGTTTCCTGGCTGGCTGCTCTTCTGTTCTGGCTATGCTGGACTGACAAAATGTATCAGGGTCTGCTCCAAGTGGTGGGCAGAATGAATCCATACAGGATCTGGGATAAAATAAGAATTCCTTCATTGTGCAGAAATGTGGATGCCGTGGTGCTTTCTATATAATACTGTTCAGCACCGATCCACCATTACGAGAGCTGTAGTAGAAGTGCCCGGAACACAGAAGCAAAACATGGCTGCTGTTACAGGAGGGGAACTCCATCATAATTGGCAAATATTTATTGAGCACCTTTTTATATATGCACAATTGTTGGAAATAAAATTAAGTTTAGGATACAGAATTTCTTCTCCTCAAAAGTACGTGAGACAATTAGATGAAGAAGCTGACATGGGAGCCTGATTTCAGACTGAAGTCAGGAGACCCATGTTACAGTTCTGAATCCACTTCAGTCCATGCAATCATGCGGGAGTTGTTCAGAGTTCTGGAATTCTCCTTTGTTTTCTCTCAAGACACTTAAATTATATCAGAGTTTCCCCTTCTAACTTTGACATTCTCCTAGCTGTGAACACTGTGCTTGATGGCTTTTATATGGCTGAGGACTTCTTCAGGTGTTGGCTTAAATGTCACCTCATCAGTAACTACTCTGGTTAAATCAACACTCCCCAAATATTCTCAATCCTTGACTCCTGTTCTTTTCCACCATAACATTTATTATGACAGATAATTTTTACTTATTTGCATCTTGATTTTTGGCTATTTATCTAAAGGCAGAGATTATGTCTTTTAATTCATCAATGTGTACCAATGACCAGTGCAGTGGTTGACACATTGACATGACTCAATAAATGGCTTAATAGTTGGATATAGATGCAACAGATATTCACGGAAGCAAGAGGCCTGTGGAGTAGTCATAAAAGGATTCATGAGCCTATCTTTTTTTTTTTTTTTTTTTTTGCGTTTATTCATTTTTGAGACACAGAGAGAGACAGAGCATGAGCAGGGGAGGGGCAGAGAGAGAGGGAGACACAGAATCTGAAGCAGGCTCCAGGGTCTGAGCTGTCAGTACAGAGCCTGATGCATGGCTCAAACTCACTGACCACGAGATCATGACCTGAGCTGAAGTCAGACGCTTAACTGACTGAGCCACCCAGGCGCCCCTCATGAGCTTATCTTTGAAGAATGAGTGGTATTAGGTGAGAGAGAAGACAGAAGATATTCCACGTGCAGGAGAGTACTGGCTGTGCTTCAGAGGAGAATGGACATGTGCCTAGGGAACAATGAGGAGATCTGCTAGATTGAACTGTGAGTTTTTGACCAAGTAGAAGGCAGTATGATTGACCTTAAAAGAAAAAGACTTGGGCACTGTTGTTGGTTCTTAAGAGTTGAAAGCAGCATGGCTCAAAAGCGCAAGCCAAACAGCCCATTGTGGTAAAATAGGTCTTGTCTATAAAGATAGGGATGGGATCAAACTAGGTCATGTCTGGAATGCTGAGGATTCCTGGAACATAAACTTAATCCAGAGTTATTTCTTCTCCCTCAGGAATTTCAAATCTACCTCTTAGAATTCCAAACAACATGGGCTTTCACATTTAAAGCCATTTTAAATCCTTGGGTGGGTTGTCTGTGCTCATGGGTTATCTGACTGGTGTTACATTTTTCAGACTGAGTGTATTTTGTGATTTTCCTTCACCATCTCATTGACTCCAATGATCAACGCTCTGTAGACTGTGGGAGTGTCGGTCCTTCTAGTCTTGCCTTTATCTAGGTGTCTCTTCCTCCTCACCTCTTCTTACTTTTTTAAACACAAATTTTCAAGCAATATAATCAGTGTGTAATTTTTAGACTTTTATAGGTGTTGCTAGGGTTATAAATTATCACAAGTTAAGTTTTATGTGGCCCGGAATAGAAGGCAGAGGCTGCTTCCATGGGAATCCCTTTGGTCCTGCTTGCTATTCCCAACATCCAAAACACCCAACTCGGTATCTTTGTTAATACAGATTTATAATCTAAACCAGGGCACCTTCAGGAGATAAAGGGGACACTGTTAATAAATAAGCTGTGATAGCAGGTATTAACTGAGACTTCTCTGGGCTAACTGGGGCATATAGTCACCTTAGTGATATTGTACCTTTCCCATCTATTCTGTTGAAGTCATACCTATTGTATTAGTTTCTTTTTGCTGCTATAGTAAACTGCCACAAATTTAGTGGCTTAAAACAACACACATTTATTTTATCATAGCTCAGGAGGTCAGAAATATGAAATATGTCTCACAGGGCTACATTCAAGATGACAGCAGGGCAGGATTTTTCTGGAGACTCTGGGGGAGAATCTTTTCTTCCTTTCTTTCATCTTCCAGATGCCACCTGCATTCTGTGGTGCATGACACTGCATCAGATTGCCTTTACTTCCTCTGCTTCTGCCGTCACTTTGCCTTGTTCCTCCTTTGACCTTCTTGCCTCCCTCTTATAATGACCTGTGTGATTACACTTAGGGTTAATCTAGGCTAAGATGTGCATCTCGAGATCCTTAATTTAATCACACCTGCATAGCCCCCTCTTGCCATGTAAGATGATATTCACAGGTCCTAGGGATTTGGAAGTCATTATTTAGACTACTGTTCCCATCCTTCCAGGTAACATCTTTCAGAAACCTAAGACTGATTCCATCTTGCAAGTGACCTTTCCCAAAGCTGATTTCTAGTACCATCAACCCATTCTTTCCTTAGGGCACTATGGCTTGTTATACTACATTACAGTTAAATTTGGCTCTACTTTATTCCCCTCAGAAGCACAACGTAAAACACAGGGATGAATTTGATATAGGCCCCATCCTCCAGTATCTTATGTCAGAGGCAGAGAATTGCCAGAGGTTTGCCAAATATTTATCTCCTAATCTCTCTCAGGGAAAGAGAAGCTAAATTTTCAGCTGGCCATTTTTCATGTCTTTCCATTGTCCTCAGAATAAAGTCCAAAGTCTTTATATTGACCTACAAGGTCTTACATGATCTGACCTCACACCTTTTCTGGTCTCACCTTTTTTTCATTAAAAATTTTTTTTTTAAATGTTTATTTATTTTTGAAGGGGAGAGAGACAGAGCATGAGTCAGGAGGGGCAGAGAGAGAGGGAGACACAGAATCTGAAGCAGGGTCCAGGCTCTGGGCTGTCAGCACAGAGCCCGATGCGGGGCTCGAACTCACAAGCTATGAGATCATGACCTGAGCTGAAGTCAGATGCCCTACTAACTGAGCCACCCAGGCACCCTTCTCTGGTCTCTTGTACCAACCACTCCCTTTGTTTTTAATCAATACTGGACTTCTTGTATCTCTACAGATGGTTTCAAGATCTTTTCCTTTCTCTTATTCTCCTTCTGTCCCCTGCTTACCTGTGGACTTGTGTATAAGTGAATGTGTGAACACACACACACACACACACACACACACACACACACACATTCCTACCACCTGAATATCTCTTCTTCAATCTTGAGGCTTCACTAGAAGGCACTCACTTATACAAACCTTCCCTGACCCTCCAATTATTTTGGTACACTTGTTATATACCATCATTGCAACTTACACACCTCTTTATTATCTCTTTGAATAATTATAATTATTTAATTAGTCATCACTTATTTGTCAATCTTCCTTTGCTTCCCTGCTGAACTGAAAGCTCATCTAGGAAACTTGTCTGTTTCACTCACCATGACCCCTAGCACAGCGCTTTACATTATGAACGAGTATACTCAGTAAATATTACTCACTGATGTTGTGTGAAAAGGATCCTCATTTTGGTGATATTTGTCTCAATACCTGCTTACTCACTCGACTTCAAGAGAAATTATATATTTTTTTCTATTTTTTTAAAGATCCTAGAAAAAGCCTCTATCTTTCAAGACACTGGGAAGCTTTTGCCATGCACAAGGAACTTGATGAATCAGATACTACTTTTTTCATCAGACCTCTGATTCCAAGGAGGAAGCAGTAACAATACAAGTCTAGGGCAGGAGAAGTTTAAAGAAATCTAACCGCGGTCCAGGCTACTGCTAGGACATAAGAGAATCAGACTTTATTTTTGTTGTATGTCCTTTGATGGTTCTTATCCACATAAACTTAGAGAGACTTAGATATGAGTTCACAAAGGGACCTAATTGGTGTGTTCGAACCTACTGGGAAGGGCTATTCCCACGGGTGTGTAACAGGCTCATCCTCTACCTCTACTGTGTCACATCTCCAAGGGGGCCAGGTTTTTTTCTTCCTCGTAATTGTCTACCTTGTTCTGCTACTACCAGTTTTTCTTTTGTCTCTTCATGCAGTACCATATTCAAAGTGCTTCCTATTTTGTTACACAAATTTTATTCTCTGTGTTAAATATGTGTGCTTTTGCTATAGTTGCCAAAAGCAGGAGTGTGCTAGTATCATAGCTCTCTTTCTAGTAGATCTTTAAATGTAGGAAACTATTCATTTTCAGCTCCTCAGGGACTCTAACAAGGGTCTATTCTGCTTTCTGAACCTTTCTGGGTTGTAACAATGTACGCCATATGGCCTCAACAAACACTTCTTTGCAATGCCTAATTTTTTTGCAGCCAGCTTTCCCTCCTGAATGTATGTACTCGATGTGATTTTGCATATGCTTCTTTTATATAATGATCCAGATTCTTTGCTCTTCTGTTATATTCTTTCACCATTGCTTCAAGGTCTTTAGCTTAAGTAAAAGATGACAGTGTCATCTACATATTTGAGGTGTCTCTGGTCCTTGAGTCCTTTTCTTTATCTGTAGAAACCTTGAAAGTTTTCTCAAGGCAGGAGGTGAAGAGCCTTAGTGAGACACCACCTATTAATTCTACACTACAAGCTGACCTTTACCACCCAATCTTCGAGTTAAATGTGACTCTATCGTTTGTGAAGATCTGTTTGGGGCACTTACCATGTGGGTCTTCTATCGCTTCCCTTGCAGGGCTTCCAACAAAGCATCAGTTTCCATTAAGTCAAAATTCTTTTCAAGTCTCACAAAAGCCATACAAAATGACTTGTTTATTGCCTATTGTTCAGCCTTCTCTGCAGCTTGAAAGCAAATAAAAAATAATGCCCACTTTAACTACCCATACATGCTAGGTTACATCAGTTGTTACATGTTGTTTATTGTCTATATATTAAAAAAAAGGTGTATCTCTAATTGAACCTCTGGGCCACAGATATTAATCAAATGATTAATTAAGAAGCAGGAATCTTGGATGAATACATGCTGGCTAAGGAAATGGCCACATTTTCAAATTGATTCAGCCAATACTGTCATCCCATTCAAAGTGTGAGCATGACAAAACAGAAAATAATAAATAGAAGCTATGGAATCATCAGCAACGCTATACACACCTACAGAACATAGATACAGCTCATACCCAAGTAGACCCTGCACACACAACTGCATACATTTCTCTCTGAGCCAGAGGATATGCTCACAGATGCCTTTGCCGTAACTTTGGTTCCCTCTCTCCCTCCCTCCCTACTTACCCATCTCTCTTTTCCTTCTTCTCTTCTTAGTGCCTTCCAGTAATCTTGGTAAGGGTCATTTATGAAATAGGATTCTGTGATGAATATTTGTGTATGAGTGGTTCAAAGTGCAAAATTTCAGGGAGACGCTCAAGTTCTATAGAAAGATGCTTTAATTGTTATTTATAGCTGAGTGATAAATTACTCTAAAATAGTAGCTTCAAACAAATATTCAGTGCCTCACAGTTTCTGCGGGTTAAGAATCTGGGTGCAGATTAGCTGGGAACTTTTGATTCAATTCTCTCACGAAGTTGGTATTCAAACTGTCATCTAGGGCTGGGGTCTTATCTGAGGTTCAGCTGGCCAAGGGCGGTATGGAGGAGGCCTCTGAATCCACGTTCAGCTGAATTTACTACTCAGCCGGTTGTTGGAAGGTTTCAGTTCTTCACCACATGGACCTCTCCTCAAGGCTGTGTCATGATGGGGCAGCTGGTTTCCCATCCTGTGAGTGCCTCAGGACAGAGTGAGAGACAACACAAAATGGAAGTCACAGTCTTTTTATAATCTAATATCAGAAGGGCCCCCCCCCTTTCAGTTCTGCTGTCATTCTATCCATTAAAAGGGAGTCACTCAGTCCTGACTACTTAAAAAAATTTTTTTTAATGTTTATTTTATTTTTGAGAGACAGAGAGAGAGAGAGAGAGAGCGAGCAGGGGAGGGACAGAGAGAGAGGGAGAACAGCATCTGAATCAGGCTCCAGGCTCTGGCTGACAGCTCAACGCACGAATGATGACTGAAGCTGAAGTTGGACGCTTAGCCAACTGAGCCATCCAGGCGCCTCAGTCCTGACTACTTTCAAGGACAGGGCTGCACAAGGGCATGAATATCAGGAACTGGGAGTTATTTGGGGCCATTTTAGAGGCTACCCAGCACAAGCTCCAAAGATTTCTTCACCTTCCTCTTTTCCCTTAAAATGGAATCTAAAAATAATGAATAAACAAAAAGCAGAACTGGACCTATAAATACAGAGAACAAACTGATGGTTGCCAGTGGAGAAGGGGGAGGGAGAGGTGCAAAATAGGCAAAAGAGAGAGGGAGATATAGGCTTCCAGTTCTGGAATGAATAAGTCATGGGAATAAGAGGCACAGCATAAGGTGTACAGTCAATGATATTATAATAGCAGTGTATCAGGACAGATGGTAGCTACATTTGTAAGCATAGCCTAATGTGTAAACTTGTTGAACCACTGTCCTGTACACCTGAAACTGTTGTAATATTGTGTGTCAACTATACTCAAAAAAATAAATAAAATGGAATGTAAATTTAATTAATAGATTTTCTGCAGTTACATGTCAAAGCAATCACTTACTCCCATTTTGGTGCATTTGCAAATCTAGTGATCTTCTTCACAGCAGAATGACTTTTTATTCCTAATCCCTACCCCACTTCGTCTCTCATTGTTTAAATCCTACCTGTCCATCGAGTTGGTCTATCTGATGTATTTCTGTTGTTTGTTTGCCAGTGTATCCCTGGTGTCTAGCAGGGGGTCTTGTGCCCAACTGATACTCAGCAAATATTTGCTCAGTAAATGAAATATGCCACCTCTATCAAGAGCCATCACCAGTGACCTCTTCCAGTCATGAGTTCTCCTTCTCATCGATGCCCTTGCATTTTCAGGAGGAGTATGGTTAAACACAATCTCTGGAGACAGAATTCCCACATTCACATCTTAATTCTGCCCCTTACTGTCCTTGGAGGGGCTATTGAAACCCTCTGTGCCTCAGTTTCTTTACCTGTAAATGGTGGTACGGCTGCTGTCAGAGTTCCCTTGGGATAAGCCATGTAAAGCTTACAAGAGTATTTTTATATAGCTGACACATTGATGATTTACTTGCTTATTTCTCATTACTTGATTATTCTCAGGCTACTTCTCAAAAGAAGTCTTGTGTTTACATACTCATTTTTATCCCAACAAGTATAATATGTCAGAACAACTTCAATGGGATCACTCATCCATCTTCTTCTACACTGTGATTTTCTTAAAACTGAGACCTTGTATGATCTGGCTTGGGGTCCCTAGGGTAGGACTGACATACAATCACTTTTTAACATGTATTTCTTAGACTTCAGGCTAAGTAGGAGCAAGAATAGTAATTTATCTTTGTAGTGTGTGTGTGTGTGTGTGTGAGAGAGAGAGAGAGAGAGAGGGAAATTATTAAGATTTCACCAGTATGGTGCCTTTTATAAAATAGCTAATTTTTTTTTTATTTGATTTGAATTATGGACACCTTGTTCCTAACCTTATCTTTTCTCCCTGTAGATCTTTTGCCATATAATACTTTTTAGACCAAGGTGGGACATTCCTAAGTAAGTGAAACTGACTCATCATGTATATCTTTGGTTTCAATTCCCTATTTGTCTTGGGGCATTATCTCAGAAACACATCATTAATGATTATTTTTTACTTTTTTGTTAAAAATCCATAATTATATTTACTTTTTAAGGATAGTTGATAGTGTTTGAATATTACTGGACATGGTAATAAACTATGTAGATTCTGCTCCAAGCAGTTACAAACAAGGGTGAAAATATACAGTATATTAATATTTTCTGTAACAGTTTTCTCTAAATCCATTTTTTCCATGCAAAATTATGCCAAACTTAACACTTGGAGAATGAGAGCCTCAAAAGGCTGGTACATGATGTTGAGCTTGATTATGCATATAATAAGATAAAAATTTAGGGAATTCAAAGATATAACCAGGAAAAGAGCAAAAAGTATCCAAGCATTTATTTTCAGTGTTTTAAAGTAAAAAGAGAAAATGGCAGCTAAATAAAGACTAAGCTATTGATTATATTTTAAGTATACAAGCTAAATAAACAGGTTAGATGCTGTAGTTAGAAATTTTTAAAAGGTTAATGGGCACCTGGGTGGCTCAGTAGGTTAAGCAACCAACTTTGGCTCAGGTCATAGTCTTGCAGTTCCTGAGTTCAAGCCCTGCGTTGGGCTCTGTGCTGACAGCTCAGAGCCTGGAGCCTGCTTCAGATTCTGTGTCTCCTTCTCTCTCTGCCCCTCTACTACTTGCATTCTGTCTGTCTCTCTCTCAAAAATAAATAGACATTAAAAAAAGAAATTGTTGAAAGTCTAAATTCAATAAGATATTGCATGGTTAGGTTAGTTAGTATTGTTTCTGAAGGGAGTTCCGGTAAAAAAAATTCAAACAAGAGATGTGCCTAGGTGTTCAGGAAAACATGGGACCAAGTTTTAAAATAACTCATTTTACTAAAATGTAAAGTATAAATTTCTCATTTGGAGTCGGTTTGTACCAGCTGTCTTTTAAGTATTTGCGATTATAGCATAAAGAAAGCTAAAAATGAATAAAGTAGCATGATTCATTTTCTATAAGTTATTTCAAAGATTATAGACTTTCACTTGAGGTTTGTGTTAGGAACACGTTTTAGTTTTATCATTGTGAACATGTGCAGACTTACAATTAAAAAGTTGAAAAATGCTGGTGATAAATGAAGGTAGAAAATAATGGTAGAGTGATGCCTAACTTTTTAGCAATAGGAAAACCATGTCCTTATCTGTTTTAATTTGTAAAAACAGCACACTGAAGTTCTCCCATTAGCCTCATTCCAAGACTATTTCAGATCAGTGTTCTGAGAATTAATCAAGAGTGTTTGGATACCTTTGAGTCTATTGACATGACTTTGATTTCCAAAGAAGCTGAAGAAAGAAGGATGCTTAAAGCATTACAAAAAAAAATATGGCCATAAAAGATTAATGCTAAATAAAACTTACAACAAAGTAATGGAAAGTTAAAAGAGAAAGGAAAGAAAAAAAAAAGAAACACTTGCAGGTTGGTCTTAAGCTGTCATGTCAAATGAGGAAAATGCGTTTATAATCCTTTACACATCGATTGAAAAAAAAAAAAGCTGCTCCTTCATTCTGCCTCTCCCAAGGTTTCATTGTAGTACCACAGTATGCATTCCTATCAGAATGTACTCATGTCCTGATCCCCCAGGGACCACTGCAGTGTTAGGTGAGCAATGATGGAAATGGATCCATTTATTCTACAATAGGAGCACTTCAGAGAAATTACAATATTTGTCCTTTAGAGATGTTTTAGAAATGATGTTTATACTGGAGATTTCTGGTCCTGTGATAGGATTGAGGAAGGCCTTTCTTCAGCTTTCTAGAAACTGTCCCGTAGCCCTGTTGAGAAATAATAATGGTTTCAGAATAATGAAATATTTTGCATTCTTTTTTTTAATGTTTGTTTATTTTGAGAGAGCATGTGAGCAAGCAGGGGAGGGGCAGAGAGAGAGGTAGAGAGAGAATCCCAAGCAGGCTCTGCACTGTCAGTGCAGAGCCCAACATGGGGCTTGATCTCATAAACTGTCAGATCATGACCTGAACCTATATCAAGAGACCCCTAACGAACTAAACCACTCAGGTGCCCCTATTTTGCATTCCTAAAAGATAATTTTAAAAAGGTTTCTATTGTTTTAGCAAAGTAGAATGTTACATGCAAGAATAAAACACTTCCTTTTTTATCAGTAGTCATTTATTTTAAATAATTTAATTGAATCACTATTGATACACTCTAGTGTTATTTATTGGACCATTCTAAGTGGAATGATACATTAAATATAATCAAAATTGTGTTAAAATATAATATGGACTCTTAACTTCCTTCACAGTGTATTGTTTTTAGCTTGAGTTTAATTTTTTGAATATAATAAACCAACATTTAGATTGTGCTACGTACTCACAGTCAGAAAGGATCATAAGTTTGAAGAGAAATTGTTTTTATTCAAGTTCCCAGGCTTATACTGGAAATGTTAAAAAACATAAAAGATATCAAGAGTTGCAAATTGACAGTCTAATTAATGGGATCTTTTCTACCGGCTGATGTTAAATTTTAAGCACTGGTGTTTTTCTTTGCTTATATTTGCGTTTTGGTTAAAAACTGGAACCAAGATGATTTAGAAACATCCGTGGTTTTCTTTCTTTCTTTCTTTCTTTCTTTCTTTCTTTCTTTCTTTCTTT
>NW_026057584.1:36775619-36815937 GCF_023721935.1 Panthera uncia | reverse complement strand
TTTCTTTCTTTCTTTCTTTCTTTCTTTCTTTCTTTCTTTCTTTCTTTCTTTCTTTCTTTCTTCTTTCTTTTTTTTCCTGAGCCTTTGTTTATCTTAACCTTGTACAGATGACAAATTTTCCTTGATGGTCTTTGGGTTTATAAAATTTCATGTATCAGATATTTTATATATCAGATCTAGATCAAATGATTTGAGAAGGAGTGATTTGTACTAAGACTTCATCCCAACCAGCCCAGAGGGGTTGATAATGTGCTGTTTTGCTCACAGGGAGGCTCCTAAGGTGAATCCCTGAAGCTGCTCCCTCGGAAGACTGGCTGCATGGTCTTTACTGGCTCCTAGATGCCATTGCAATGAAGTGTTCTGGTCATGTTTTGATCTGAATCTCAGTTTGGCCTCCAAGAAAGGGGAATTTCCAAGTTATTGATTGAAGTGGGGAATCACAGGGTCTTCTACTGCTACGGGGAAGATAGTGAGCTCCTGGGAAACAGCCTGGATTTTGAAGTCTTAGGTTTGGATCATTAGCTATAAATTGGTTAACTGCTCTGAGCCTCAGTGTTTTCACCTGTAAAATGGGAAATTCGGAGAGTATGTATCTTATAGGGCTGCAGAAGGGAGTAAATTAGGTGATGGATGGAAAATAATTGGTCCAGGACTTAGTTTATCATAGGCACTCAATACAATTTATTCTCCTTTTCATCTATTTTGACCTGAGAGCCTGTTTAACTTACTGTGGGCCCTTCATTTTTCTCATAAGCCTTTATGCTTTTCTCTCCAGGCAGCAAGTTGGTAGCATTCTAAATGCTTAGTAAATTGGGATAAATTAACACTAATTAATAATTAACACTCCAAGACAAAATCAAGGAGCTACCCATGGTATTAATTTCAGTCTGAAGGCTTGAGAACCAGGAACTCCGTGAGTTGGAAAAGATTGATGTTTCAGTTCCACAGTCAAGCACAGGGAGAGACAGAGACAGAGAAAGAGGGAAGTTTAGTACAAACTTCCTGTGTCTTTTTGTTCTATTCTGGCCCTCAATGGACTGGATGAAGTCTACTCAGATTGGGGAGGACCATCTGCTTTAGTCAGTTCACCAATTCAAATGTTTTTCTCTTGTGGAAACACCTTCACAGACACACATCCACGATTAATATTTAATCACCTAACTGGGCATCCCATGTCCCAATTAACGATCCTAGCCTCCAAGGGGCAAATGTGGCATTAACTTAACATTATCATCAGTAGAGTATGAGAGTGTCTAGTTTCCTAAAATTCTCATTGACACAGGATATTTTAAATTAGAAAAAATGTGTCGAAGCTACAATTTTATTAGGCAAAAAAATGGCAACGTGTTACTATCGCTATACATATAAAAGATATTAGTTTCTATCTGTTTCATGAATTCATTATTAGTGTGGAACAGATGTTTAATTTTGTTATTAGATTTGATATTTTTCATTCTATTATAGACCTAGATTTATAAGGGAAGGTAGATATTGATCTTTTCTAAATATTTGTTTATCTTCTTGTTCTCTCTCCCTTGACTTTCCTTGCTAAAAGAAAGTGTTAATGTGTTCTTGTGATTAGTTTATGTCTATTTAAACCCGAGTGCCTAGCCATAATCTAGTTCCTCAGGGGTCCTGTACAGTTGGGTTCTTACGAAATGAAGTTTTTCCTTCTCAAATTTCAGCTTCATTCTCTGAATATTCAAATACATTTGTCAACTGCTTTCAGAGAAGAGACTGGGAAAGGGTGATGATAAATCTGGAAATTAAATTCTGATTTTGTGAACTATAAAAGTGTGACACAAAGAGCAGTGGTCCAGTGGTTCTAAATCTGGACCATGTCAGAATCACCAAGGAGATGAAAAAAAGCAAAAAAAAAAAAAAAAAAAAACCCAAAACCACTGAAGCCTTGGGCCTGCCCCAGATCAGCTAAGAATGTAGAGTGGGCCTGCAATGTTATTTCTGCCAAACTTCCCAGGTGATCTGATGGGCAATCGGGACTGAAGGTCAAGCACGTGGGTTCAGAGGTCATCGCTGCCCTGCTCAGCTGTGGCTTCTTAGTCAAATCACCCAAAACGCCAGGGCCGTCAGAGGAATAGCATGAGAGCAAAGAGCTCCTGAAATCTAAGCTCTGTACTTGCGCTGTAGTAAGCCCAGTCTTCCACGATGCACGCGTGTCCGCAGCCCGAAGGTACCAGGAAGAAATGTTAACATCGCAGGTACATGTCAATGTATCGGATAGAGCATATTTGCGTGGTTTATATACAGAGTATATCATTTGAAATTAAAATAGAGGAAGTTTTAAGTGATTTCACTTCAGGGTCCTTGCTAAAGGCCGGGTAACGCTGCCAGTTCTTCTGTGAGAATTACAGATTAGCAAAGTGAGAATTGTAGCAGTTTGGCTGTAAAGATATTAAAAAGTCTAGTAAGTTTAAGTTATTTTCACTCCAGGAAAACTATAATCATTTGAAAGATCGAAGAACAAGAGTGAAATTTAAAATAAGATTACATATTCACAAATCACTGTGTTGCTGGTAAAGAAGGCACTGATGATTGTACACCTGCCTTTCATTGTTTGAACGGGCTATTTTTATATTTAAAATGATGCGGTATCTACTGACAATGCTTGAAACCTGTGAGATTTCAAAAATTTTGCCTGATGTTTTTGGTGGTGATGGTGGTGGTGTAAGGAAATCATCCCATTTCACACTGAGAATAGTTTTCTTTATTGAGATGTCAACATAGTGACATACGTGTTAAAATGTCACTGAGCATCTTCTCTGTCTAGCTCTCAAGATGTGAGCTAATACACTATTCTTGATTAATCCTTCGCATAGAAATTCTAGAATTGAGTTTGCTGACCAAACAACTCAGAAGGAAGCACAGTTTTCCAAAGTGGAGCTTAGAAAGGAAAAAACCCAACGGTTAAAGTGTCCATGTGTCTGAATTTGTAAGTGTTGATGTGAGTTGATGTCAGTTTCCGCGGCCTTATTATTTAATCTTATAGATGAGTGTCATGATTAACTTTTTATGCAACAACTGTTCCTGTATTGAGTGCAAACAAGGCAAGAGGTGGAGATGCTGCAAGTGGCAGGCACTCACTTCTTGGTCCAAGTCTTGGACACTAGTGAGGAAAGTGGCATAAAAGATGGAGGCACCCAGGTTTCTCATGAAAATTAAATTGTATAAATTCATCAACTAAAATTACTGCTTTTCGCTCTCCTGTTTTACCGGTATATTTTCTAAACTAGGGCAAGTAAGCTAAAATCCATAATTTATAAACAATCTGTGGAAAAATTAGTGAATTATTTACAACACTTTTGAAAAATGTGTTTGTCTCTCATGCAAAAATTAGCTACTCTGTTAATCACAGTGGTGCCACAAATATGCTGGAAATTAGGACTTGCAAAAGTGAGTTTGGAAAAAAATAGTTCTGTAACTCAATCTGAAATTGGAAAACCAAACTGATCCTGAGTGGTCTATTTAAACAAGTGCCAATTATTGAATAATTCTCAGACCTAAACAGAAAGTTATTGCATATGGAAAGATTTTTTTTTCCCTTAGAGTGTTTTATTCCAGATGCCCTTTTAAATTGTTTTTAATTCTCTGTGGGCAGTAGATAACTAAACCTACAAAATGTAGTAATGGCAAGGAGGAAGCAATCACGTTGGCCACTTCTAGTTAAGAGTCATGGAAAAGACATCTGTTATATATGAATTGCAGACTATAAGGACTTTGACAGTCCATAGACCAGACCTAATTTATTAAACTAAGTTTCTAATATAAACAGTAATTTGTTTCAGGCACTGACACTGCAGGTCTGGATTATGTGAACCAAATATAAAGAACTGTATTTCTCTTTTGGAAAGTGTGCCTTTCGAGCACTGAAAGAAAATAATCTAATATGTCATAATAGTAAATATGATGAACATGGCTCACCTTCCTGAGCATGGGCTGATTCACACTTTCTCCTTTTTACATTTTCCAGAAGTTATTTTAAAAGTACCGAGGCATGGTTTATAAACTTCAAAGCACACCTGTGACTTCTATTCCAAATAGATGAGAAAATGCTGAGACTATTTAAAAAGATTTAATCTTTTGTGCATTTTAAACCTGAGATAGTTTAAATTGGTGGACACATTTCTTAGTACAAAATCAATGATTAGAAATATGAAGATTCCCTTTACCCTGTCACTTTGCAGACAATGTTTGATAGAAACATTCTATGAAATTTATGAAATATGAAACCTACATATTAAATAGCCTAGACATTTGAAGAAGACTGTGGACTAAATAAAGCTTTATTTCCAGACTTTTGAAAATACATTTCAATTAGGGCAAGATGTGCCTAGATACTTAAACTGATAAGAACAGATACTACACTTGATCTTAGCCAAAAGGCTGAGAAGCGATAAGATGTGCCTAGATACTTAAATGGATGTGTTCTTTGTTTGTGAAATTATTGACACAATTCTCACATACACTCAGTACTCCTTATTATTTATATACTACCAGTTCCTACCTAAGGCAAGGAAGAATCCACAACTGCTCTTTTCTTTTCTTGTTCTAAAGGGCAGCATATTAACTAGGATGATTTTGGCTGCAAGTAACAAACTCATCTTAAAATGTGGCTAAAACATAAAGGGCATTTTATTGTCTTACAATGCAAGAAGTAAAGTGGATGGCACTTTCATGACTGGCTAATTCAATGATTTCCTTCTTGTGTATCAGTGTTGCCCAAACACATAACAGGGTTTCTGTCATGTGTCCCCATGGAAGGGAGGAAAACAACTTTGCTTAGTATCTTAAGTCAGATTGGTCAGTGGTTGGGTCATGTAGCCATGCCTATGTTGACCATAGCCAGGAGAATGGAATTACCCTGATGAGATTAAACTAATCAGCATTCTGCCTCTTCACCCCTACCACCATGAAGGATGAGGCTGTCTGATAACAAGAGAAAATTGGGGTACATTTAACGAGAAAGAAGAGGAAAATTGCCATTAGGTAGGCAACCAGCAGTATCTGCCAAAGGTATGAATGAGAAATATAATTGATTGGTAACACCAATGAATTGGTAACACCAATAAATGGTAGGCATTAAAGGAAACTGTCTACAATATCATTTTATTACCTGCATGCACCTGGGAAGGACATTCAGGTGTGCATTTAGTATTTGTCCATGACAAATTTTACATAATGTAAACAAAAATCTTCATAGCATAATACACTTACAGTAAAGTAAAATTCCAGGAGGGGCAATGTGAAATGCTTAGACTGAGGCATTTAGATCATTCTGGTTGAATTGATTATGCTAAGTAGTCACAAGTAAGGTTAGTTTTCTTGAGCCATTTTGGTTTATGTATCCCTGCATTGACAAATCATTGATTGAATACAACCAGCCAATAGGTTGTTTTCATGTTTCAGAGAAGCAATCTGAATTTTTCTCCTACTAAATCACTCACTTGTCAGAGGTAATGTTAGCTTGGTATGGGAAAAGTGAAGGAAAAATGAGAGCAGGGGAGGGGAGGAAAGAGAGTGCAAACATGACGCAGAGAGAACCAATTGTTGGGGACAGTGAGTACTTCAGCGTTCCTTTATTTTACCACGCTGGATGGTAGGTATTTTTGTTCTTGTTTGTAAGAAGTTGATTTAAATAATTCTTCCATTTTTAAAAAGTTAGGCTCTTTAAGAGAAAGCTTGAACCCAATATAATATACCCAATAGCCTTAAACATATTTTCTTCTTAGTACATGTTTTCTCCTTATTGATAAATGCAGTGATCTATTGGAAGGGATTATTTGCTGTCACACCTTAGAGTTTTGAAATAATAGCTTAACAAAATAGTCTTCTCAGTCAATAAATGTTGAAGTCCTACCAGAACTGAAAGGAGCTTTACTAATCTGAGGTGTTCCTGTCTGTAACAGACATTATGTGCTCCAAGTCGTTGAAAATATTTTAAAAAGGAGAGATCCAAAAAGAAAAAAGAAGAAAACTGCTTTAATCCAAAACATACTAATTCAGGGCATATCTTCAAAAAGAGAGACGATATTTGGAGAATAACTGCAATTGGTTTTTCCCCAATTATATCTCAAATATCATGTGGTCCTTCTGTTATAGAACAGTCTCACCTGGCTGTTGATTTGATGCCACCTACAAATGTTCTGTGTCCATGGGGTGTGGTGCACAAAGCGTGGAGATGGAAAAACATGCAAACAGACAACAAGTGCAAACCTAGCCTTATTTTACAGCTGCACAGGGTTTTGGATTCAGATGTGCATGTTTACATACGCAGGGAATTACTTGGGGGAGGCATATTCTACATAGCTTCATCATTCTTAAGAGTAAAATTTGCTTGTTGGGATTCTTATTGTGTTATTTACAATAACTTGGTTTTTTTCTTTAGAGTATAATTTTTAATATTGTCTTTATGTTGAAAAACTTTGGCATAATAGCATTAATCTGTAGGAAAGTCAATCTGGGATTTAAATTAGCAGGAGCTCACATTAAAATAAGGTCATATAAAATACCACTTTGTTTAGTTGCCTCTATGTCCACTGTTCTCCCATATTCTTCACTTGCAAAAGAATTAGAAGAACGTTGTCTAGAAAAAAAGCATTTTAGTTGGAGTCAGGATACTTGAATTCTTGTTCTGCCATCCCCCTGACTTCTACTTCCATTCATGCTTTAGTTGGGATAATAGAATTCCTGTTTCTGACTGATTCACGTTGACCACCATTTTGGACAAGACAGTGTGCTTCACTTTCCTCATTGTTAGCAGTGAAACTATGATTCTTAGAGGTTTAGATTCCTGTTTATGGACTAATGACCTGTGTTTAGCATCCTATGCCTGGAATCACTCAGAATTTTTAACACTTCAGTGGAAGGATTTTAATTACAGATTGATTCTTGCTAAGTAGTTACATAGCTGTTCAATCCATGGAATGAGGTACACCTGTCATGAGTATAATTTGCTAATTAGAAGAATAGCTTGTTTCAAACAGATTTTTTTTAAACCAAGAAATTGCAGACATACAATCACACCTGCAAAAAGATTTGAATTTTAAAATTTTCTGTGCATGTGTTTAGCAGTAAATTTGGTTAAAAATAAAGTAAATTCTATAAATTCACTATGGCTTTCTTATATTAGAATGTGTTTGAGTTTCTCTGCGTCAGTGTTATTTCTGGTTTTAGTGTAAAACTTCAAAAGGAATTTTCAAAGTTTGGAGCTTGCATTGTTTGCTTCCTCTGAGAGAAAAGCAAAATGAGCTGATTTTTTTAGGGTTATACAAATTGTCTTCTTAAAGTTAAACAAAACTTTAACATGTACAAACCTCTAAAAGTATCTATTTAAATTTAGTATTTAAAAGAATTTCCATTTCTTAATTTGAAGTCTTTTTTAAGGTAATAAAAAGTAGAATATGAGTGTCTTTTAAAGCCTATATGGTTCTTTAATTTTTTTTCACCAAATCTCATATAAAAGACATTATTATTGCCATTAGTTGCTGCTTCAGAACATGGAATCCAGCAAAACACAATAGTTTTTTTTTATTATTTTTTTTTAAATGTTTTTTTTTTTTAACATTTATTTATTTTTGAGACAGAGAGAGACAGAGCATGAACAGGGGAGGGGCAGAGAGAGAGGGAGACACAGAATCTGAAACGGGCTCCAGGCTCTGAGCTGTCAGCACAGAGCCCGACGCAGGGCTTGAACTCGCGGATCGTGAGATCATGATCTGAGCCGAAGTCGGACACTTAACCGACTGAGCCACCCAGGCGCCCCAGAACACAATACTTTTTATTTGTGATTGTGTTTTAATTTTAATATTAATTTTTGATAGGGCACAGAAAGCAGGTATAAATCATAGTAAGGCAGATTATTGATCAATTATATTTAAAAGCTTTGGGATCAGTCACAGCAAAGAAGAAACGCAATTCACATACTCTACACTAGAACAAAGTATTATTCCAAATGGTCTCTTTTATCCAGTATTGAGAGCACTAAATCTGATGTACTGAATTTCTAAAACAACTTTGCAACATTTGTCTTCAGTAAAATTCAGATACTTTTCTCCAACCTTTACTTCTATTCATGCTTGAGTTGGGATAATATAATTGATGTATTTCTGATTCATTTGAACAGTAAACTATGTATTTTTCCTTGAATCTATTGTCCAGCTTGTAAAAATTACCTTAATAGCTACGTTTTTCTTACCACTGGCTATATCTTATCAATTAAGAAAGTATATAAATATCAAAATGTGGAAGTTGTTGTGAAACCCAAAGTGTGGCAAGAATTGCTGTCAAGCAGGTAGCCACACCAGAATCTAAGGGAGCAGAAAACGGTATTATTACCTTGGCGCTGATGGTTCTGCTTTTCAACCTTGTTGATGGACTCCCAGGTTCCGTTGTAGATTTCAGTACCTTGGTCTGTGTACTCCTCACATAATATTAGGGTCAGTAGCCAGGGATGCTAAGTAGTTGGTTTGGATCCCAGGGAGAGGATCTGGTAAAAGCTAGGCCAGCTTGTTTCTTATTACATTCCCTGACCAACTCTTAAACTATCTTTGCTTGCCCATTCTGGGCACTTAGGATCCTGAGGGATAATTTCTGACTTAGGTCCACAATGAATCCCTCCTTTACCCTATGGTTTGTTTTCTGAACTCTGAAGATGCTACACCAAAGGGAAGAGCTGGATAAATGGTGGTTATGGTGGTGAGAGGTAGGTTACTGGTGAGACTTACTTCTTTGCATAAGATCAAATGTAGGAAGCTATCTTTGTTTTTTAATACTATTTCCAAGAGATATGACTTATAAAATGACATTAAGTTGATGAGAAAGACAGGGATAGTAAGAATGAAGGAAATATATGCTATGGTCTGAATATGTGTTTGCCCTCAAATTCATATATTGACATCCTAACCCCAGAGGTGATGGTATTAGGAGGTGGGGCCCATGGGATGTGATTAGTTCGTGAGGCCAAAGCCATGGTAATTGGGATTAGTGCCCTAATAAAGGAGACCTTAGAAAGCTAGTTTGTCCCTTCCACAACATGAGGACTCAGCAAAAAAGTAAGATCCATGAACCAAGAAGTGGGCCCTCACTGGACATTGCCTGTGCCATGATCTTGGACTTCCCAGTCTCTAGAACTGTGAGAAACAAATGTTTGTTGCTTATAAGACACCCACTTGATGATATTTTTGTTACAGCATCTTGAATGGACTAAGTCCTATGGTCATTTATATGATAAACTTCTTTGGCTCTAATTCTTTCCTTTTGTGTTTATATTTTGCAAATAGTGCTGTCTTTAAAACTTTTGAGGGCAACATATATGGAGATTATTTTTTAGAAAGGAGTGGAATAGGAATATGACTTAGAAAAGTTATGACAATAAGCAAAATTCTTTCCTCCTTGGAATGACAGGTTGGCTGCTAGATGCTTGTTGCTGTTGCTGCAAAGCTAGGAAGAGAAGCTTAATTTTCTCCATTGCAGTAAGGCCAGGAAGAAGCAAGGGGTAGAAAATAGCAAGGCTATAATGTAGACAGACCTTAACACCTCCTCCTCAACATTGAATTTTTTGGATCTGTGCCCAGGATACTTGGAAACAGGGCTACTCAGATTAATAATGGTTCAATAGTCTCCAAACATAGACTCCAGCATCCCTTATGGTGCCAGCATTGATGCATCTAGTATACCTATAGTTCAGGATTTGCAAACTGTAATGTCCCCGCAGGCCCAGCTAGTTAATCTAAACAAGTCAACTGTGTTGGGTGCAAGCTGTGGTCACTAGGGGCACACAAGCTCTTTCTTAACGGGGTCCTGGTGACAGCTTTTTGTTGCCAAGTGGAAATGGAGTTTTCAAGAGAAACTAGAAGTTGAGATTTTCATGGATAAAATGGACTTTTTAATGTGAAATCTAACAATTTTTAAATGTTGGCAACTGAATAAAACTTAGGAAAAAGAAAAAATACCCATCTACCAGTCAGATTGCAGCAGTGAATTTGATACCTCAGCTCTAGGTATAGCTTGGTTGCTTATAATGCCAACAGTGATAGTAACCAATATTATCTTGCTGACAAGCCATTTCTGCCCTGCCTAGAGGAAGAAGGGTAATCACACATAGACACACTAACACAAACTTTGTGCTTTGGGACACACACAGGGACGGTTTTGGTTGATGTCCATACAAGGGGAAAATTGGATCAAATGTTTCTTAGATTTTTTAGTACTCAGAGTCAGTATTAGATTTTGGTATTTATATATTCTTATGCATTGAAATGTTTTTGTTAGAGTAGTATCACTTTTTTGGCATTAGAAATCTGAAACTTGAAACGTACATATCAAGACATGTCTAGAATGAACATTGCTAATCAAGTAAGGTTTAGAAAGTATTTATTCTATACTTTCATAACCTTTGTAAGGAGAAAGAAATAGGATAACAATGCAAAAATGTGTTTTGCAACAAAAGCGTATAAAATCATATTCTACTCCAAAGACTTCCTAAACAAGTGGAATATGTGACCAGATTAAAATTTACGAGTAACTGTGCATCAGAATCTCTACCTACTATGGTAAAAAGCAATGATGATAAAGTGAAACTGAAAATGCTTTTTCTTGAAACTAAATTATGCTCTCAACAAAATGTCCCCAGTAGTGCAGGTATATTGATATTAAATAATGACTTAAGGTATTGTCATTTGCTCTATATAACAACCAATAAATGTACTGACAAATTATGGCTAATTTATAAGTGGGTGCAAGTAAGGTTATTTTTTTCTTCTGGTGATTTTATATATACTTCCAAGTTATTATTCACTTCTTAAACAATCTCACATACTTTCACCTAAATGACCTATTCAAGATCAATATTCTAGTTAGCTTTCCTGAACCTTGTGTGATAGTTTTGCAAATTCTATTTCCCTTGGCACATTTTCCCATGATCTGATACTTGAATAATTGAAATACATATAGCTGTATTTTTGTCTGAACTTTGAATCTGCAGTAGTCCATTTTCTTTTTGTAATTCACACCAAATTAATTGTGCCATTTTTTTCAATGCTATTCCTAGGTATTTTAGGTTATGAGAACATACTTACAACAGTTCTAATTCTCTTTGTAAAAATAAAATGTACACAATGAAGTATACTACAAAAAAAGATAGTAATTATCAGGGAGAGAATGCAACTTCATTTGTGAGGGGGAAAAAAAAAGGCTAAACCTTGGAACAGATAGATTCCAGATTTTCTGATTGCCACTCAGGTGTTCAGCTGAGCTGCTCTGTTCTACAACCTGTGTCTTTGAACTACAGAGCTCACAGCAGTTTTTGCCCAACCTCAGGGATGTGTGTTAACACTTGCTGAAAGAGGACAGAATGTTTGATATTTTTGAATAGATTCTAGTGGTTATGAATGTTCCATTATACTCATATAGAGGTTACAAAGTTTTGTAATTTATTTTATGCACCTGTCACATATTGTTTTGCTTAAAAAACATTGTTTACAGCTGAAATAGAAAACAGGTTAAAATAAACAGGTTTTGTTAAGTAGAACATATAAGGCAACTACCACTCTGCTGTTTTCTTTTATGTGTGAAAATCTCAAAGGGTTGCCTTGAGATTTTCCGAGCAAAAAGTGGTACTGAGTAAAAACTAGCAAACTGCAAGAAATGTGATCTATCAGTGCATGAAAATGACATTAAGTTTAATAGAACTGTTTCAATAGAGACCACCTAAATAAGTCAGGCTAATCTATCAATTATCATTAAATATTTTATATATGCAAATGAAACACATCTGAGACTAGTCTGACCAATAAGGAAACAGTCAACAGATGTTATTTAACCTTTACAGTGATACTGTAGAAGTAAACTTTTTTGTAAGTTTTTATTAAACTGCCTTCTTTGATCCAAGATCCTCAATGGCATTAGATAATCATTTATTGTTATTGGGCAGTAGGAAAGACTAGACCGTCTATAGTTCACAGAGAGTTTATGCCTAGTGGGAGAAAATCCATTTTCATTGTGACAGAATGAACATTGGGTCTGTGTAACAGATACTGAAATTACTGCATGTTGGTGGTGGTGGTCTCAGGGGAAAGGTGGGTGCCCATACTATAAAATTCAGAAGTGAATAGTGGCTGTTTTTTTAAAAAATTTTTTAATGTTTTTATTTATTTTTGAGACAGAGAGAGACAGAGCATGAGCAGGGGAGGGGCAGAGAGAGAGGGAGACACAGAATCCGAAGCAGGCTCCAGGCTCTGAGCTGTCAGCACAGAGCCCGACGCGGGGCTCGAACTCATGGACTGCGAGATCATGACCTGAGCCAAAGTCGGACGCTTAACTGACTGAGCCACCCAGGCACCCCAGTGGCTGTTTTTATAAACGAAGAAAAATACCTGTTTTTCCTGAAATTATAGTGAAATACTCTACATAAAAAGAGCCACTTTGTGAGTATAAAAATTACTAGATCTGTGTGTGTCGAATCTATTCCTGAGATGTCATTGGTTGGGGAGATTTAGAATAAAAATTAATATTCTTCCTAATTCTGCCACATTCTCAACATGTGACCTAGGACATGGGGAAAGGCAGCAAGGATCACGTGGGAAACACCCAGAGCATTGCCAGTTATGTTGTTGCTCTTAAAGGTTGCAAGTGGTATCCCGAGGTAAGTCAGGCCAGGAGGCAGCTTTGCATTTTATTTGTGGAGTTGAGGGAAAACCAAACTCCTCTTCCTAGTTGGCTTTAGGGTCTGCTTAGGAAGCATTAACCTTATACACAAAGTGTGGACATTTTATTTTGTCATAGTTAAAATAAGGGCTTGAACTTGTAAATCTCTGAGGTCTCTTTAAGCCTTCTTTTCCATTAAACTAGGCTTCCTTCATTTCTTGGCATTGCGCCTTTCTACCTGGAGCAAACACCATTAAGCAACCTTTCTTCCTTGATCACTCATGGAGAGGCACTGACTTCTCTGGGATGTCTGTTGTTCTGTACCCTTGGTGCCATTTTCTCTTCATTGTTTCTCCTGTGGAATGTTCTTATCGGCTTGTATATGTTTAACTACTGGACTCTTTGTACATTTATTTAACATTTGCCTGCTTGTATTCCCAGGAGGAAATTCTTCCTTTAAAATATATCTGGTTTAAATTATTTCTGTAAAAGCTTGGACTGTATACATTTAAAAAGTACAAATAAAAAACGAATATCTTCAGTTGTGAAGAAGGGATGCATGGCTGTATGGCAAGGTATTAAGTGAATTAGTATTTTAAAAATTGTAAATGAGTTGGGATTTTATGAGGGTCTTTATAAAAGTGAAAAAGATTGTATGTTCCTTTTCATTAAAAGGCTACAGTCTTTTATTTAAGTCTTTATCTTAATACCAATTAATACACAGTATTATAGTAGTTTCAGGTGTACAATACAGTGATTCAACAATTCCATAAAAACACCTGGTACTCTTCATGACAAATGTACTCCTTAATCTGCATCAGCTGCTTAACCCAACCTCCCATCCCTCTTCCCTCTGGTAACCATCAGTTCTCTGTAATTAAGAGTCTGTTTATTGCTTTCTTTTTCCCTTTGCTTGTTTTGTGTCATAAATTCCACATGTGATTAAAATCATATGGTATTTATATTTTTCCAACTTATTTCACTTAGCATTGTACTCTGTAGCTCCATCCATGTTGTAGAAAATGACAAGATTTCATTCTTTTTTATAGCTGAATAGTATTCCATTATGTATATATACACCGCTTCTTTATGTCTTCATCTGTCGATGGACAGTTGAGCTGCTTCCATGATTTGGCTATTGTTGATAAGGCTTTTATAAACATAGGGTGCATGTATCCCTCTGAATTAGTTTTTTTTTTTTGGGGGGGGTAAATACCCACTAGTACAATTGCTGAATTGTAGAGTCGTTCTATTTTTAACTTCTTGAGAAGCTCTATGCTGTTTCCCACAGTGGCTGCACCAGTTTTTGTTTCCGCCAACAGTGCATGAGGGTTCCCCTTTCTCCACATCGTCACCAACATTTGTTGTTTCTTGTGTCGTTGATTTTAGACATTCTGACAGGTGTAAGTTGATGTCTTATTGTAGCTTTGATTTCCATTTCCCTGATGGTAAGTGATGATGAGTATCTTTTCATGTGTCTGCTGGCCATCTGTAAGTCTTCTTTTGAGAAATGTCTGTTCATATCTTCTGGCTATTTTTTAATTGGCTTATTTGGTTTTTGGGTGTTGAGTTGCATAAGTTCGTTATATATTTTGGATACTAACCTTTTATCGGATATATCATTTGCAAATATCTTCTCCCATTCTGTAGGTTGCTTTTTAGTTTAGTTGATTGTTTCCTTCACTGTGCAGAAGCTTCTTATTTTGATGTAGTCCCATTAGTTCATTTTTGTTTCTGTTTCCCTTGCCTCAGGACACCTATCTGGGAAGAAGTTGCTATGGCTGATGTCAAAGAAGTAACTGCCTATGTTCTCTTCCAGGATTTTTATGATCTCAGGTCTTACAGTTAGGCCTTTAATCCATTTTGAATTTGTTTTTGTGTATTGTGTAAAATAGTACTCTAGTTTCATTCTTTTGCATGTTGCTGTCCAGTTGTCCCAAAACCATATGTTGAAGAAACATTCTTATTCCCATTAGATATTCTTCCCTGCTTTGTCGAAGATTGGTTGACAATATACGTGTTGGTCCATTTCTGAGTTTTCTATTCTGTTTCATTGATCTATGTGTCTACTTTTGGGCCAGTATCATACTGTTTTGATTGCTATAGCTTTGTAATATAACTTGCAGTCCAGAATTGTGATGCATCCAGCTCTCCTTTTCTTCTTTAAAATTGCTTTGGCTATTGTGGTTCCATACAAATTTTAGGATTGTTAGTTCTAGTTCTATGAAAAATGCTGTTGGTATTTTGATAGGGATTGCATTAAATGTGTAGATTGCTTTGGGTAATACAACATTTTAATAATATTCTTCCAATCCATGAGCATGGAATGTCTTTCCATTTCTTTGTGCCATCTTCAACTCCTTTGTCAGTGTTTTATAGTTTTCAGAGTACAAGTCTTTTATCTCTGGTTAGGTTTATTCCTATGTATCTTATTATTTTTTTTAAAATTTTTTTTAACATTTATTTATTTTTGAGACAGAGAGAGACAGAGCATGAACGGGGGAGGGGCAGAGAGAGAGGGAGACACAGAATCGGAAGCAGGCTCCAGGCTCTGAGCCATCAGCCCAGAGCCCGACGCGGGGCTCGAACTCACGGACCGCGAGATCGTGACCTGAGCCGAAGTCAGACGCTCAACTGACTGAGCCACCCAGGCGCCCCCTATGTATCTTATTTTTGATGCAATTATAAATGAGATTGTTTTCTTAACTTTTCTGCTGCTTCATTATTGGTGTGTAGAAATGCAACAGATTTCTGTACATTAATTTTTGTATCCTGAGAACTACTGAATTAATTTATCAGTTCTGGCAGTTTTTTTGGTGCAGTCTTTTGGGTTTATTATATAGGGTATTAGGTCATCTGCACATGGTGACAGTTTTACCTCTTCCTTACCAGTTTGGATACCTTTTACTTACTTGTGTTGTCTTACTGCTGTGGCTAGGACTTCCAGTACTCTGTTGAATAAAAGTGGTGGGAGTGGACGTCATTGTCTTATTTCTGACCTTGGAGAAAAACTAAGAGTTTTCCCCCATTATGGATGATGTTAGTTGTGGGTTTTTCATATATGGCCTTTATTATGTTGAAGCATGTTCTCTCTAGACTTCGTTGAGGAGTTTTATCATGAATGGATGTTGTACTTTGTCAAATTTTTTTTTGCATCTATTAAAGTGACCATATGGTTCTCGTCCTATCTCTTATTGATGTGATATATCATGTTGATTGATTTGCAAATATTGAACCACCCTTGCAACCCAGGAATAAATCCCACTTGATCGTGGTGAATGACTTTTTAATGTATTGCTGGATTCGGTTTGCTTGTACTTTGTTGAGGATTTTTGCATCTATGTTCGTCAGGGATATTGGCCTGTAGTTCTTTTTTTGTGGTGTGTTTATCTGGTTGTGGTATCAGGGTAATGTTTGCCTCATAGAATGAATTTGGCAGTTTTCTTTCCTTTGATATTTTTTTGGAATACTTTTAAAAGAACGCTTATTGGGGCACCTGGGTGGCACAGTCAGTTAAGCATCCGACTTTTGATCTCAGCTAAGGTCATGATCTCACGGTTTGTGCATTCAAACCCAGCACTGGGCTCTGCACTGACAGTGTGGAGCCTGCTTAGGATTCTCTCTCTCTCCCTCTCCTTCTGCCCTTCCCCTGCTCTTATGCTCTCTCCCTCTTTCTCTTTCAAAATAAATAAACTTACAAAAATAGGTATTAACTCCTCTTTAATTGTTTGGTAGAATTCCTCTGTGAAGCCAGCTATTCCTTGGTTTTTCTTTGTTGGGAGGTTTGCTTGTTTAAATAGGCTCTTTACCCAGCATGAGCCCAATGTGGGTCTTGGGCTCATGATCCTGAAATCAAGAACTGAGCTGAGATCGAGTTAGATGCTCAATTGACTGAGCCACCCAAGTGCCCCTGTAGGAAGTGTTTTGATTATTGATTCAATTTCATTGCTGGTTATGGGTCTGTTCAAATTTTTTCACATCTTCCTGTTTTAGTTTTCGTGGGTTATGTTTCTGGAAATTCATTCATTTCTTCTACGTAGTCCAATTTATTGGCATATAGTTTTCATACTCTCTTAAAATTGTATATCTGTGGCATTTGTTGTTATTTCTCCTCTCTCATTTATGATTTTTGAGCCTTTTTTTTCTTGATAAGTTTCCCAAACAACAACCAGCTCCTAGTTTCACTGATCTTTTCTATTATTATTATTTTTTAGTTTCTATATCTTTTATTCCTGCTCTAGTCTTTATTATTTCCTTCCTACTGCTGGTTTATGGTTTTGTTTTTCTTTTCCTAGCTCCTTTAGGTATAAGATTAGGTTATTTATTTGAGATTGTTCTTCTTGAGGTGGGCCTGTATTTGCTAGAAACTTCCTCCTTAGAACTGCTTTTGCTGTATTCCAAAGGTTTTGGACTGTTTTCTCTTCATTTTCATTTGTTTCCATGTACATTTTATTTCTTCTTTTATTTCCAGGTTGATTCATTCATTGTTTAGTAGCATGTTATTTAACCTCCATGTATTTGTGGTCTTTCCAGATTTTTTCTTGTGGTTGACTTCTAGTTTCATAGTGTTGTGGTCAGAAAATATGCATAGTATGATTTTGATCTTCTTGAATTTGTTGAGGCCTCTTTTTGTGGGCTAATATGTGATCTATCAGGAGAATGTTCCATGTGCACTTGAAGAGAATGCACATTCTGCTGTTTTAGAATGGAATATTTTGAATATCTCTTGAATACACCTGTCGTAAGCCATTGTTTCCTTGTTGATTTTCTGTGTATCTGTCTATTGATGTAAATAGAGTGTAACAGTCCCCTGCTATTATTATCAATTAGATCCTTTATGTTTGTGCTGTTTACATATTTGGGTGCTTCCATTTTCGGTGCATATATATTTAAAATTGTTATATCTTCTTGTTGGATTATCCCCTTTATTATGATATACTGTCCTTTTTTTCTCCTGTTACAGTCTTTGTTTTAAAGTCTATTTTGTCTGGTAAAAGTATCATGTTCCACCTTTCTTTTGACATCCATTTGCATGATAGTTGTTTTACCATCCCCTCACTTTCAATCTGCTGGTGTCTTCATGTCTAAAATGAGTCTCTTTTAGGAGCATATAGAATGGGTCTTATGTTTTTACCCATTCTGTCACCCTATGTCTTTTGATTGGAGCATTTAGTCTGTTTATATTCAAAGTGATTATTCATAGATGTGTATTGTCATTTTATTACTTGTTTTGTGGTTGTTTCTGAAGATTTTCTTTGATCCTGGTCTTTCTATTTCATGGTTTGCTGATTATCTTTAATGATGTATTGGTATTTCTTTCTCTTTATTCTTTGCATATTTATCAGTGGTTTTTGATACATGGTTACCATTAGGTTTGTATATAACCTCTTTTGCAAATAGCAGTCTAAATTAAGTTGGACGCTGTTTAAGATGGAACCTATATTTTGCTCCTCCTCACATTTTAGGTATATGTTGTTATTTTTTTACATCCTTTTATTTGGTGAGTTCTTTGACTGATTTCTACCAAAATAATCCTTTTTACTGCTTTTGTGTTTCATACCTTAATACTGTCACTTTTGGTCCCTCCTTTCTACTCAGAGTCCCCTTTAATATTCCCTGTTGTGTTGGTTTAGTGGCCTTGAACACCTTTAGTTTTTGTTTGTCTGGGAAACTATGTTTTTCCTTTTATTTTGAATGATGGTCTTGCTGGTTAGAGTATTCTTGACTGCAGGTTTTTCCCATTCAGCACTTTGAATATATCCTGCCACTCCCTTCTTGCTTGGGAAATTTCTGATGAAAAATCCCCTCCTAGCTTCATGGAGTTTCCCTTGTATGTTAATGCCTTTTGTTTTGCTGCTTATATGTATTTTTTTCTTTATCACAATCTTTTGCCAGTTTAACTATATGTCTTGATATGGATCTGTTTTTGTTGATTTTGTTGGGGGTCCTATGTGCCTCAGGATCTAGATAACTGTTTTTTCCCCCAGATTAGGAAAGTTATCAGTTATTATTTCTTCAAATAAATTTTCTGCCCCCCTTTATCTCTCTCCTCCTCCTGGGACTGCTAATATATGAGTGTGATTATGTTTGATGGAGTCACTAGGTTCCTTCAGTCTATTTCTCATTTTGCATAATTCTTTTCTCTCTCTTTTTCACTTTGATTACCTTTCATTATTCTGTCTTCTATGACTTTACTTTGTTGCTTTGCTTCTTCAAGCCTGCTGTTCATTGCATCAAGCATGTTTCTCATCTTGTTTATTATACTCTTCATCTTTGATTGGTTCTTTTTTATCTCTGTGTTGAGTGTCTTACTGATGTCTTATACTCTTAAGTCCAGTGAGTATCCTTATAATTGCTTTAACATTTTTTCAAAATTTTATTTTAGAGAATTCTAGCAGGGTAGAGGGACAGAATAAGAGGGAGAGAGAGGAATCAAGCAGGCTCTGCACTCAGCATGGAGCCTGACACAGGGCTCTGTCCCATGACCTTGGGATCACGACCTGAGCCAAAATCAAGAGTTGGATACTCAACTGACTGAGCCACTTAAACACCCCATGATCATTGCTTTAAATACTCCATCGGCTAAGTTACTTATGTCTGTTTTGCTTAGATCTTTTGCTGTGGTTTTATTCTGTTCTTCCATTTGGGATAAATTTCTCTGTCTTCTCATTTTGTCTAAGTCTCTGTGCCTGTTTCTCTGTGTTAGGAAAGTCAGCTACATCTCTTGTTATTGAGAGTTATGGCCTTATGAAGAAGAGGTCCTGTAATGTCCTGCCATGTAGTATCCCCTATTTTCCAGGGCCTGGTGCTTCCAGGAGCGTCTCCAATGTGTACTGCATGTGCTCTGCTGTTTCGTCCTGGACACTTTATCCTTCATGCCAGTCATCTGTAGAGCCTATTTTTGCCTGTTTTGGGCAGCATTTGGTCCCTGGCCTAAATATGGGGCATTTTAACTAGGCATGTTCTGGTCTGCTTGTAAAATGAGACCTGTCACCATGAACTCCAGAACCAAGGCTCTCTGAAACTCCTGCATCAGAAGACATAGTGTGGGCAGGAGTTTGGGTGTCTTCTGTGGAGGGGGCATGCTGTGCTGGAACTGAGGCAAACATTCCTGGGAAGAATGGTTCCACCAGAGTGCAGTGGGGTGCAGTTTGGTGGAAGCAAGTTAGATAGTGAGTGTTGATGTTGGGCTGGTTTCTGCAGATGACTCTGTTTATTCTGAGGGGAGAAGATAGAAATGGTGCTTGCCACTTCCTTCGTTCCTGAGGATTTTCTCTGAATGCTGTCTCTGTGGAGCATGCTCTGAGATAAGCAAATAACCCGCCCACAGCAGTCACCCTTTAGATCATTGTTTCCATGCTGTGTGTCTGAAGGGTGTTTGCACTGCTTTTTCTCCAAGAGCAGACCCAATACCTCCAGGATCTCCCCAAGCCAAGCCCACTGACCTTTAGAACTCCAGACTTTAAACCCTTCTGGTTGCCAGAACTCACAAATTTGAGACCTTCTTGCTTTCCAAGCCAATTGCTATGGGGAATTGTTTTTCCAAAGAGCTCCTTTGTGTGTTAGTCTGTCTCTCACCCTTTTCCATGATTGTGGCTCTCTCCTCACCACAGCTGCCATGAGCTGTTTTTCTCCCAAACTGTGTCTCCACACTTCCTACCTTCTTCAATATGGCTTCTTCTCTATTTAGTTGTGGAATTTATTCTGACAGTCCTTAGGTTGATTTTTGGGAATATGAGATGATTTGATAGTTATCAAGTTGTATTCATGGGAAGAGGTGAGCCTAGGGTCCACCTACTCGGCTGCCATGTTCCCCTCCTCTATTGTTTTATTTTTTATTTATTTTTTTACTTTTTCACTTACAAATTTTTATTTTTAGTTATTTTTATGAAAGTTATACTTGTAGTGTTAACTCTCTAAACTATGTTAAGGGTTTTATGTACGACAAATAGTTCTCTGACCCCTTCTTTTCTGATTCTTCCCTTGCCAAAGGCTATTTTTGTAACTCTTTTACATCATTATTTATTTTAGAATTTGCCTCTGCATTTCTAAATAACATATTTGTATTATTGTTGTTCTTCCATTTTTTGGCTTCACACTACTATCACCTTTTTTCTTCTGCTTCTACCAAACACACACTTGACTATTTCCTCACCACTAATAGAGGTATATGGGGGAAGAACAAGAAGCAGAGTTTTTGATGACTATGAAAATACCATCCATACATGAGCTTTGAAATTAATGATACTCATTTTTAATTTTTTTCCTTAAATTGAAGTGAAATTAACATAGTTTTATATTAGTTTTAGGTGTATGATAGGATTCTGTGATTCCATACCTCATTCTGTGCTCATCAAGATAAGTGTAGTCTTGATCCCCTTCATCTGTTTCACTCATCTCTCCACACACTTCCCCTCTGACAACTACTAGTTTGTTCTTTGCCCTTTGGTTTGTTTCTCTCTCTCTTTTTGTCCATTTGTTTTGTTTATTAAATTTCACATATGAGTAAAATCATATGAGAGGATACTTCTCTTTCTATGACTTACTTCACTTAGCGTTATACCTTCTAGGTCTATCTATGTTGTTGCAAATGGCAAGATTTCATTCTTCTCTATGGCTAAGTAATATTCTGTGTGTGTGTGCGCGCACGCACACACACACACACGCATGTGTATACACGCATATATACATACATGCCACATCTTTTTTTATCCATTCTTCTATGGATGGACACTTAGGTTGCTTCCATGTCTTGGCTTTTGTAAATAATGATGCAATAAACCTAGTGGTGCATATATCTTTTTGAACTAGTGTTTTTGTTTGGTTTGAGTAAATACTCAGAATTACTGAATCATATAGTAATTCTATTTTTAATATTTCAAGCAACCTCTACACTGGTTTCCAGAGTGGCTGTACCAATATTCATTCCCACCAACAGTTCCTGATGATTCTTTTTTCTTCAGATCTTTGAAAGGGCTACAACTTTTCAAAAATAATACTTTTAATGGAGAATAAGAGGTTCAGAGTTTAAGAAGATACGTTTATCTGGAATCAGAAACATTGTTAAACTTTCCCCAGGCATCTCATGAATAGTCTTTTGATAGCATGTTCATTGAACTCTGTTCTGTGGGAAATAATGTGCGGGGAACCAGGGTATGGATGGTGGGGTAGTAGAAGATGGCAAGGATGAGTGAGACACTGGCCCTGGCCCCAAGGAATTTACAGTCTAGCTGGATGAATGTGGAATGGAATGAGCACATGGATGAAAGGGTTGAGCGGAGAAAGGCTTAGTAGAGAGGGTTTGGTCACTAAAAGAGCTAATGTTAATGCTCTGTATTGGAACATCGATTTGACAGTGAATTAGGGATACTTTCTTTTTTACCTCATAATCATTTTATTTACCAAATAGGACTTGAGTAGCCATTTTAAGATACAAGTTATAAGCCATACATCAAAGGAATGACTTTAAAAATTAGACTTTTCTGAATAACTAGAAATTAGTAATTTTGTACATTTAAGGGGCATATAAGTAGACATGCAGGAAATAAACTGCTTGTTATGATTTGGGGTATACAAATCTGGGGTAGAAGGCAGCTGGGAAGAATTTTGGGATGCAGCAGCTGGGAGATTGGGATACTGAAAGTAATTAAAATGTGGTGAAGAAGGTCTAAATTTTGGACTCATTTCTCCCATTTATTTGCATTTTGATCCGAACGTCCCTGATCTTTGGTTTCTTGCTTTGTTAAAAAAAAAAAAAGGCTATTGATTCCCACTCTGCCTATATCACAACATTGCTTTCATATTAACTTTCACATACAGTATCTCATTTTATCTGAAAACTTGTGAAATATTATGTAGATGCAAAGAATTGTGATGAAGGAATAATAAATTTGTGTCCATTTCTTCAGATATTTTGAACTTCAATTTAGAAAAATTCATAGGTGAAAGGATATTATCTTTTAGAACTTGGTAATCTTTGGTTTCTGGTTGTGTTCTGCTTGTATAGTGAGAGCTGAGGCTGCTGAATCTGAGCCTCAAGGTTATTCTAAACCAGGAGTAGCTAGATCTGGAGATATGGCACAAGGGAGTCCCTACCCTGTGGAAAGGAGGAAAAGGCCATCATTTCCCTCCTTAGAGGAATGTGAGAAGAAGAGAGGAAGGTCAGGTAGGATAAGAAAATCAAGTGAAATCATCACTTGTCTTGAAACTAAATGTTAAGTGAGAGCAGAGAGCTGTAGAACCATTTAGAAAGACTTGGGGAAACCAGAGAATACCAGAACTAATGGTTCAGTTTCTCAAGCACTCTTCTCAGTGCCATGTGCAATGTGGTTTTGATGAATAGGGCAGCTCTTGAAGAGGGAGGGTCAAGCTCTAAGCCTATGTGTGGTCTGTAGGGGATTGAAATGTATTTGTGTGATGCCCTAGTGAGATTGGGGAAGGGCAGTGGTTAGGAGTCAGGAAGAGGCAATGGAAAGATCAGCAGTTAGCAGCAAGGAATGCCTTCATATGCTGAAAGGCCAAGGAGAACTGGTACATCAGCAAGGATTCAGGAATGAGCAGGCCTCCAGCATAGACACAAGAGGGGAGGAAACACTTCAGTGGCCAGCAGCCTTAGCTCTTCCTTGGCCACTGCCATGAGATAACATGACATGCTTGTTCTTGAAATGGAAGCAACAGGAGATGGAAGAAAACATATAAATCTTTACTCATCCCAAATTATCTTCTAAAAGAAATAACATAAATCGGAAAAGATGGAGATTCAATTAGTGGGCAAGTTTTATATCTTAACCACCACTTATCTTACCTCCATCTAACAGGGTAGAGGTTAGGAAGAAGATAAAGCTATAACGGAAAAAAAGAAATCTAAGAAGTAGTATGAGAAAAATGTTTTCTACATACCTATATATTTTTATTGACTATATTCACAATGCTGTACTTTTTATCTCTGTGACTTATTTTATAACTGGAAATTTGTACTTCTTAATCTCCTTTATTTATTTCACCCACACTCCTCCCTTCTGGCAACCACCAGTTCTCTGTATTTGAGTCTGTTCATTTCATTTTCTTAGATTTCACATGAGTAAAATCATATGGTATTTCTCTTTTTCTGACTTATTTCACTTCACATAATACCCTTTGGTTTCATCCATGTTGTAAATGGTGACATCTCATTATTTTGTATGGTTGAGTAATATTCTTTTGAATGATACACCACATCTTCTTTATCCATTCATTTATTGATGGATGCTTGGGTTGCTCCATATCTTGGCTATTATAAATAATGCTGCAATAAACAAAAGGGTGCATATGTCTTTTTGAATTAGTGTTTTATTCTTTGGGCAAATAGTAGTGGAATTACTGATCTTATGATATTTCTATTTTTACTTTTTTGAAGAATTCATCCTGTTTTCCACTGTGGTTGTGCCAATTTACCTTCCCACCAACAGTATATGACATTTCCTTTTTTTCACAACATAACCAATAGTTATTTCTTGTCTTTTTGATACTAGCCATTCTGACTAGTGTGAGGTGATATCTCTTGATGGTTTTGATTTGCATTTCCTTGATGATTAGTTATATTGAACATCTTTTCATGTATCTGCCAGCCATCTGTATGCCTCCTTTGGAAAAATATCTGTTCAGGGCCTCTGTCCCTATATTAATTGGGTTGTTTGTTTCTTCTACCTACATGCGTTTCATTCACATACCGTTTATTGAAGTATTATCTGGTCAGATAATAACTTTTTTTTCTCTCACAGTTGTTGAGACTTTATTTGGTCACTCATGGTTATTTAGCTTTATTTTAAAAAGACAATTTTTAAGAGCAGTTTTTGAGGCTTATAATAAAATTGAGAGGAAGGTTCAGAAATTGTTTATATACCCCTGCTTCCATACATGCATAGTCTCCTCCATTATCAATATCACTCACCAGTACGGTATTTAGTTTTTCTTACCAAGAATGAACCTACACTGACATATCATAATCACCCAAAGTCAATAGTTTTCCTCGACTATTTGGACAAGTGTATTATAACATATGTCCATCATTAAAATATCATACAGTGTGTTTTTACCGCTCTTCAAATCCTCTTTGCTTATTCATCTCCTTTCCCTCCAGTCATGGTAACTGTTGACCTTTTTATTGTCGCCATAGTTTTGCCTTTTCTAGAATGTCATTTGGTTGGAACCAAATGGAATCTAAAATACAAAAAATACTTTTAAATGTTTATTTAGCCTTTATTATGTTCTGGGTGCTGTTCTAAGTGCTTTATAAATGCTAATTCATTGAATTCTCACAGTAGCCCAATAAGTACTACTATGGTGTCCATTTTGGGGTAATAAAACTAAGGTACAGAGAAGTCAGTTTGGTAAAAAGGTGGTGCAGCCAGAATTCCAGCTCCAAAACTCTGGCCTCAGAATGTATGTGTCCACCTCTCCATCATGTGCTCTTTCAGTCTTCATGTTCACTCAGTCTCCTTGAGCTTCTTAGTCTCTTTACATTTAAAGCTCAGAGATAGATTAATATTAGTATTGGACAGTTTTGATTTGTACACAGTGAGGAATTACTGAATGTGGTCTCAAATTCACAGCCCTGTGTTTGAGGAGGTCAGGTAATATATAATACTTCCCCAAAGGGCCAGATGTCAATTAGTAGGTGGTTGTCATAAAATTCACCTATTAAAAGTCATTTATTACAGTCTAATAAAAATTGCACATGAAGTATGTGACTTTTGAGCAGTTGTAAGTTTTTTATTTGATTTTTTTAACAAGATTTTGTTTTGATTTTTCATTGTTTACCTAGAAGCTCTCAGGAGACACATGAAATATATTTTTTATGTTTCATAAAATTAACATGAAATGGCAACAGAAGGCTGTTTCTTGAGGGGGTTGGGGAGAAACTTTCTTGTGAAGAAAGACACATGCTGCCAAAATACAAATGTGGTAAGTTCACATGTTACCATAACTCTGATCATTTACCGATAAGAATCTCCAAGAAGTTGTAAACACAATTATTTTTATCATGCTGTATGCAAAAATATCCAATTACAAACAAGTTGAAGATGTTTTTAAGAAGCGAACCTGCAAACTTGCCTGTTTTCTTAGAGAAAAGTACTATTTTGCTTACAGATGTGAAAAATTAAAGGTTATTTGACAGCCACATAACTCTCCACTTTGGCTTTTGCCAGAGTTCTCTGAATTGTCTACTTAAGGAGAAGCTTCACTCTCTAAATCCCTTCTCTTTCTGGCGAGGAACCATGGTTTATTGTTTCCTTATCAGGCTGTGTGGATGAATGAACCATACAGACCACTGAGGCAGTCCAATCTTGAAGAAACATTTCTTTCTCTATAATGCTGGTATCCTATACACAGCCTAATAATGACAATTATACTGTAGACTAACAGTAGGTAGATAGGACTGAGAATATAATTTTTCCCTTTAACTATGCTCCCAAGTATCGAAACAGAAGTTAAGTAGTCATTTAACAAAGGTTAGATAATCCACTTTAAACTGGATTTAAAGTGACAAAATAATATATTTAGTCTTTTTCAGATGTATGATTATAGTAGAAAAACCAGGCAGTTCTAATAAGATCAGAACTATTTGTGGTTAAATACCTTATTTTTGCAAATGGGAGAGATTTCCTGATAAATGAGTAACAGATTATCCTTTGTTTAAGCAAATCTAAGACAGATGACCTAGTGGACAGAGAGTTGCACTTCACGGAGAGCAAGCACCGTAGGATGATATAATTGCTGCACTTTGTATCTCTTCTGAGTGAGGACATAACAGAGGCTCTATAAACTCATTAATGAAACGACTGTGTCAGAACGCCTGTGATGCCCACCTCCCAGCAGGGCCTTACAGACCAGTGCTTGAGTGCACATCACTTGGAAGAATACGCCATTAAATGGAATCTACTCTTTGAAGCTAATTCCTTTTTATCCCCCTCGTTTTCTAAAGCATTAAAAGGTTAAAATACTTGATTCAAATGATAATTTAGAGTGTCCGTTTATGCATAAATCCTCATGTAGGGTCTGCAGGTCCTCTGATGAGGACAAGACGCTGGTCTTGTCAATATGATTAGGTCCAGAGGGAAAATAAGGTAGGTAACCTATAATACTAGGCATACCTTTTCCTCCCTCCTTCCTTCCTTTCCTTCTTTGTTTCTTCACAGCTATTTCCTGAGCCCTATGGTGTGCCTGGAAGCATTCTAGTGACTGGGGATTCAGCAGTTTAACAAGGCCATGTCCTTGTTTGAAGTTTATGCCTTGTGAAGGCCATAAGTATGGACCTTCATAAAGACAAAGAACTGGGATGAGTCAAGAGGCAGACAGCATGAATCCAGCTGGGAGGAGCAGGGACTATTTGGTACATGGAGGACAGTTTGAGTTAAACCAAGGGGATGCGGGACCATCTTGTCAAAGGATGGGGGCACAAAGTGCAATAGTACTAAAAAGCTAGGTTGGAAACATGTTGTTGAATTGAATAGGCAGTGAGCACCCACGGAAGAATTTGGGCCAGAGTCATAAAACGAAAACGCTTTAGGAAGGTTATTATGGCAATAGTTACTAAGATAGGTTGAAGTGAGGAAATCAAGTACAGGGTGGCCACATAAAAGATTATTGAAATATTGGAGATGATTGGTCATCAGACCTGACCTTGTAGAGGCAGAGTGAATATAAAGATAAAAAGCTAGAGTCTATGTTGTGAAGTCTTGAAAAATTTAAAAATTACTTCTTGATACCTATGTTATGGGTAGTATTGTTGTCCAACACATATTAAATCAATATTCTACATTTCTTTATAACCCAGTTTTGACTCTGCAGGTATCTGTAGCACTTCCAATAACCGCTTTTTATCACAGTTGTTATCCCTAGAATCATACTTGTGAATGAATAAATCCTTCTTTGCAGACTTTGTGCTGCAGCTTTGCTCTATGTTTTGGAAAAACATTATACATTCAAGTTTCTACCATTTCCAGACCTAATTAACCTTTATTATTGAATTACTCACTGTTTTGTACTTTTTCCTATCTTCTCTGCAATGGAAGCTGTGGCCGTGAGCTCATTCCTGTGGCATGAGGGAAAATAAGCTCTTAGAAGTGTATAGAGATTTTCCTGCGGAAGGTGAGAGTTAGCAAGCCTGGTGGGGTGGACAAGTAGGCAGGGCTGCAAGAACACCAGACATCTCAGTGCTCTTTAGGCATTTTCCAGTTTCCTAGAGAGACGTGGATGCAAGAAGACTTACCGGTTTCGTACAGGGGCAGTTCTTGCCCTGCTTTTTTCTGGTTGTCTTTCATTGTGTTATTCTTTCTTCCCTCCTGCATGCCTTTTCTCTCTCCATTCCTCCTCCTTTCCTTCCCTCCTCCCTCTTTCCCCACCTCCTGTCCTCCCTTCTTTACTGCGCAAGTGTATTGTATTGATCTTAGACATGAAAATAAATGCTCTGGTCCAAATAGAACAATAGACAAATATAATAAAGCTTAGGTAGCAGCGACAAATGTGACAGTGCACACTGACCCCTCTCTGTGCTTTCTTTTGGTTTGCTTTTCTTAAGGGACATTGGACTGATAATCTAATTATCTTTGGATTCATAGAGATCTGTATTATATGTTTGAATAGATAAACTATGAGCTGTTTTATTTACTCTTACAGTGGACCACAAACCTCTTTTGATCGTGGACCCACTTTGGGGAAAAATATTTAGAGCATGAGTACTCAATAAATGCATGTGTTTGTATTACATTATTACATTATTTAATAATGCATATGTTAATAATGTCATACCTAATATTTTAATACTGTAACAAAATATTTGAAATAAAAGCCAGTGATTTAAAATAATATTTAATAAAATTGTGCACTACTTATGTTAGGTAACATCACAAGGCAAACTATACCCTTAAAGTTAGGTTTATAGTCAGCAACAGTGGATATAAATCCATATTTCAAATAGTCTTTTTGAAGCTTGCAAAAAAAATTGACCCTACATCATCTTAGAAGTTGCTTTTATCCCAAAATGTGGCTGGCAGGCTCATCACAGGGAGAAGAGAAATGGCAACACTGTCTTTCAACTGCTGTTCGCTTCTACTGACTTTGTGGTATCTCCTTTCAACTGTAGTTTCTTTGCAATAATCTTCTAAGCCGTTGTTCTTTTTTGCATTAAATGGTTTAGTTAAAAGTTGATAATAAAATTTGTAAATCCACTTCCTTGAGCACTTATGCGCTATAGTCTACTGAAGTCTCCTGAGAGCTCATGAATGAGTGTGGGTTCCTCTGTAACCCACTCTGGTTCTTCCATCCAAATATTGTCAATACTGGGCCCCTGGGTGGCTCAGTCAGTTAAGCATCAGACTGTTGATTTCAGCTCAGGTCACAATCTCATGGTTCATGAGATAGCGCAGAGCCCCCATGTGCAGCACTGACAGCACGAGCCTGCTTGGGATTCTCTCTCTCCTGTCTCTCTGCCCCTGCTCCACTCCTTCTCAAAATAAACTTAAAGAAAAAAGCAAAAAAACCCACAAATATTATCAATACTGTGGCACACATGACCAACCAAAAGAGACCAAACAAGGGCATTAATGTCAACCTAAGTTTAAATATTAATAAAGCTTTATTTCTCTCTCATTTTATATAAATGGTGAATATGAAAGTTTTAATAATAATTTTCATGTGTCCTGTAGTTTGTCTTGTTCATCTTTGAAGGCTTCTACTTGGAAAACCAGCAAAACCATCTTCAACCCCACCTTACTTTCTTGCATATAGTTCCACTACATGCACATGCTAATTTGCTGGTTCTAAATGTATTTCATACATTGGTAGACATTTTCTAAATGGCTTAGTCTCCCAGGATTCTATTTCATTTTATAATATAATGAGATTAGTTTTCTAGATTTATAGAACACACACACACACACACACACACACACACACCTTTGCTGGTGTTCCAATTATCAGTCTACAATAGGTGGTATTCAATTTCTACTTTCTGGAAGCTGCCTTTTTGATGTTGATGAATTTCCTGAATATCTCTTTATAGTATAAAGACCACCAGCACATGTTTTTAATATATTTTTAACCTAGGTTAATGTTGGTATATTATGAGTTAGCATATTTTCATTTCTTTCCAAATGAAAGAATTTTGGTTTGTACCTATGAAAATAAATTAGGTAAAATATAGGGATTCTAGTGTCAGAGGCTCATAAAAATAAATACGTACAATTATCTTTGATTCATCATTGTTTAACAGAAGTGGGTATAATGGAAACATTTATAGATTTAGATTTCCTATGTTCAACTTTGTAATCAAAGGAGGAAGAAAATTTGGAATGGAAATATTGCACTAACCTAGATTTTCAGAAGGACACGAACCTGGTCTAAATAGGAGTTCAGAAATTTAATTTATGAGATAAATGTACATATGAATTCATCCAGAATGCAGATGTTCATTTGCTTGAACATATTATCAAGAGTTTGAAAAAATCCTGAAATCTAAGTAGGTAGATGGGTTGAACATTTAGTGCCTGGAATATGCTCTGTGACTTTTGGTGAAAAACAGTAAGTTAAGTTTTAGGGTTCTTAACTCTGTTATTTCTTGTAACTGAAAAAAAAATTTACTCATCAAGGATTTATTTTCCCACTTTCAAAGTCAAAATGATAATTCTCACAGTTATGGGAGAAAATCCCATATTCTCCTGACTGTTGTTTTGGTATTTAGAAAGAGTATATGTTTATAAACAGGCAGCTGTCTTCAAACAAAAATAAAGTCGCAAACTTAAGTAACCGTTTTATCAAGCATTTGATTTCATATGCAATATATATTTAAGATTTTTGAACAAAGAAAAATTTTATGTAAAAATAAAGAACCACAAATAAATACCCTACATTCAGTATTTACCTTCAGTATGAAAAAGTTTTTAGACTAAAGTTTTTGAACTAACGCATCACAGCCTCTTGATTATTCTGCTTTGGTGCTAAAGGTGTTTTAGACTATCTTCCTCTCCATTAGGCAAAGATTATTGAATGGTCTGTTACAAAGAATGAACATTTTTAACAGCTTTTCCTTAAATTAACATGACAGTTACTACAGTGCAATGTTGTTAATCTTTTCCTAAAAGCTAATGTTGCTGTTTGGTTGTTTACTAATAAATCAAAGAAAACATAGCTTGTCATTTTAACTCAGCTGTAGATGGATGAATCATCAATGTTGTGGAGATAGAAGATACTCTAGGAAAAGAGATGATCAATTGCTTTTTAAAAAAAAAAGTATATACACAGACATACACTGCCATAAGTACTTTACCTAATGTAGATGAAATTAGAAGAAATCATATGTATAAAAACACTTTATAAACTATAAAGTAACAGCATACATGTTGTTTCATGAATCTGCCTGTCTTTGCATTTATTTATTATTTGACCCATTTCTTTGTTGCTTTCTTGGAAGTCGAAAGAGAATACTTCTTGGTAGTTCTGCAATTTTGTATTTAGTGTCTTTCTAATCACATTTCAGGCTCTTGTGTCCATTCCCTCTGGAGATCTGTTTATTTAAAATTTTGGTAGAGGCGTGTGTTCAGTTTCCCAAAGTTTTCTTTGATCTCAGGTTTGAAAACATTTATTCTGCTTGGGCTGATAATTTGATATTGCAGACTACTAGGAAATAAGATAATATGTGTCTTTAGTCTAATGACTTTATTTTGCTTATTTCTGTATTCCCTCTTAGTAGTTTTGCACCAATAGATGGTGAACAAATATTTAATGAGTGAGTGAGTGAAATAAAGAAAAAAAAATAGGTGATTTTGGAGGGTTGAGTTATGAAATGTCACCAAATATCTAAACTGGATTTCCTTTGGCAGCAACACCTGAGTTCTTGATTGTGGGTGATGACAGCACTAAAGATATAGTATCTTCATCATATCAGCTGAACTGTGTGCCAAGTTTTGCTTTGGTTTTAGTACTTCAGATATTTTTCACTACACACACACACACACACACACACACACACACACACACACAAATCTGAAAGGCTAGTTAAAACAGGCAAACTTTTCCAGAGGTCATATGTAGTTCTGTTTCTTCTGAAAAAGGAACTGATCTTTGAATCAGTCTTACAGAGTTATTAGCTGATAAAGTTTTGGCCAGCTAATTACATAATACACTGGTGCCTTCCCAAGTTATTAAGTTTTTAGAATCATGTTCAAAACTGCATTTATTGGGTTTCATGAAATGTTAATATTAGTTATGAACTATTCAAAATCCCCAGGAATTTTAGTATTTCTCTGGTGTTAAAGAATCAAGAAGATTTAAAAGGAAACATATTGAACAGAATGAAATATCCCAAATTAAATATTTTCATCACTTTAAAGTATGCTGTCATCAACGTTAATTTATGACAAATCTTTTGATACGCTCAGGTAATTGACAACATTTGGTTGTAAGACCAAGGTTTTTTGCATTTTTTTGTGTGTGTTTTTTCTTGTTAGCAGAACTGTATAAACTAGTTTAAGAAATAACACTGTGTTGATAATGCGGAGTAGTTGATCTAAGTTTATCAGTAAGAAAGTCACAACAGTTAGGAATATTTGAGAGGTTTTAAAAAATGTTTGAAAATGTCTTGCTTTCAGCTGCAAAGCCTTAGGTGATCCAGGTCCGCCAGCAAGCATTCGATCTTGTCCCTCCCTTGCCCTGACTCGGGAATCTCTACAGCGTAGTGGGAAGGTTGAATGGTGAAGCTTCTTTTTAGACCCCAGAAGATCCATTCCCTATGTCAACGAAGCACTATTTCCCCCCTCCTTTAGAAATATATAGTCTAATTTAAGTTTCGGAGAGTTAAGGAGCAGACTTTGTTAGTAGGAGACTTGTCATGTCATGCTACAGAAATGCTGCAGTGGGCAAGAGGAGGGACAGTGGGAACATGAGTTGTTGGTAGTTAGCGGTAGGAAGAAAGCAGTTTTAACATGATCTCAGGAGCCACTAGCAGTACCAATTTAGGCCAAGTAATTGATTTGGCACCACCAAAAGAGAACATCTCAAGGCAAAGTCCTTTCATTTTCCCCATGTTCTTGACCCTCTCTCTCCTTTTCTGATTTCTGCTGTTTTTTTGGTTTCTCACCTTCTCAATGTAGCCAAATATTTGTGAAGGTCTAAAGGTTTTATATGACACATCCATTATTTCCTTTCCTTTAGTCAAACACCCCTCATTCAGTCTTTCCTTCTGGTGATTCCCTATATTCCAAACGTCTAGCCTCTATAATGCTGCTATACCAATCTCTTAAAGCTCAGACTGCATTGATGTCCCACCCTTGATGACAGAACAAGGAAAAAAACTGGACCAAGTTCTATTTGACCTGACATTCGAGGCCCTCCATGATTGTTTGATCAAAATCCTGATCTCATTTGTTTCCTATTTCTTTTTCATGTCAATTGAGTTGGAATGCTCACCATTGTCCAAACAATCCTAACACTCTCATTTTGTTTGGGGGATTTCTTTGCTCTTTGTCATCTTGCTATTTGTTTGAAATGCTATACATTCTTCAGGATCTATTTCAAATGTCTTTTCCTCCATGGTGCTAATCTGACTGCTTTGGCCTAAATGAGCAATCTTTTCCTCTTTTAAATGTCTATGACCCGATTCTTATGGCATTTATAGGTGTACATTTTTTTACTTTTGGGTCATTTTTATCCACAAATGTGTCTCAATATTATTCAACATATATCAAGTAAATAAACAAATGGATGGTATTTCTATGGATGAATTTCTTTGTGAGATCATTGTAAAGTGGCAGACAAAACAGTAATTATTTTGCTTAAATTTTCATAATTTCCAAGGCCGTAGGAACATCAATCAATAGAAAAGGACTTTTACACATAGCACATAGTATCAGGAAAATCACCTGGGACAATTGAAGGTCTTGCCTTGCTCATTTCAAAGTTTCACAGGTCCTTCTAAGACTGAGGAATTGAAAACTGTGGTGATTTTTATGTTTTATGGACACTGAATCCCTACATTTAAAATGTTCATCTATTTTTTTTAAGTTTATTTATATGTTTTGAAAGAGACAACATGAGCAGAGGGGGGACAGAGAACCCCATGAAGGCTCTGCACTGTCAGCACAGAGCCCAACACAGGGCTCTAATCTATGAACCGTGAGATCATGACTTGAGCCAAGTTCAAGAATCCAACGCTTTAACCAACTGAGCCACCCAGATGCCCCTAAAACACTGATCTTTTATATTAGATCTGACCTAGTTTAGGTATTCTGTTTTGGATATTTCATTGTGAATTTTGTCCAAACGTCCTTTTTTCCCTAAGTGGGCCATGAAGCATTTTGGGCTTTAATTGTTTATGAAAAATTTGATTCTAAAAAGGATTTCAAGAGGTAGGAAGTGAAAGTGGCACTTGAGGCTGACAAAATGGTTTGGGTGAAAGTAGACAAGGTGAAAAATAATAGGGAAGTTAAAGTTTTGTTTGCTTGTCACAGATAAAGTGGCAAAAATATAGGAATTCAAGACCAGGATATTGAGACTCTCACCTTAACAAGCTTAGACCTATGGCTGTCTGAGATGCTTAGAAGGTTTACCTTCTGGGAGATGAATTAAGAAATCCAGAATTTTTACGTACATGCATGGAGGGGGGATGGTGAGGGGTGGGACTCTCTATAGTCTGTCTAAATGAAAAAGTGGAGATGAGGCAACAGAATAAAAGTCTGTTGTGCCAGACTAGGGGAGAGGCCCTAAACTGGATCATCAGGAGGGCTGAATGTTTTAAGTTGTGGCAGAGGAAGACTGAGAGGTTTGTGGTCCTCAGAGAGGTGGCTCATCTCTCTGATGTTTCTAGCACAGATGATAGGAAGGATGGGGAGAGCTGAATCGCTAAACAAAGAAGGGTGGGAAGCTGGGAATCTACAAGGATGAATTCAGTTTTGGCCCATTGCATCTGACATATTGTGGGCATTCCTGTGTTGAGAATTGGAAATTCAGATAGGGAATTCAGGAGATATAAGGGGTGTTAATAGTGCAGATTTAAGTCATGATCTAGATCTGATCATTGAAACCCAGTGGAAAGTTAAAGCAGCAATGAAAAGAAAAAATAAAAATAAAAGATAAAAGCAGCCAGACAGAGGATTTATAAAAGAAGGATTGAACAAAAACCCTATAAGAATAGGTAAAGGAGGGGCGCCTGGGTGGCTGAGTTGGTTGAATATCCGACTTCAGCTCAGGTGATGATCTCACTGTTGGTGAGTTCAAGCCCCACACCAGGCTTTGCCCTGCCAGCATGAAGCCTGCTTTGGATTTTCTGTCTCACTCTCTCTCTACTCCTCCTGTGCATTCTCCTTCTCTCAAAAATAAACCAACATTAAAAAATAAATACGTAAAGGAAAATGGATGCAAAGAGTGATGGAGACTGAGCTGAAGGACACAGTGTCCACAGAAGGGGTGAGTCAGTGCGTTTTCCTCAGGAACTAGGTGAGAAGCCCATGTACAGCACACCTGGCTAGGGAATTGAAGCCCACAGAGCAGCAAAGAAAGTCTGTACAAAGCAGTATGGAGACTGAAAAAGCAGTGTTTGGTTTGTGCAGTGATGAGGACCAGGTAGGAAACTGAGTGAACGGTTGCCTTTGCTTCATGTGGTTGAGAGCCAGGCTTCCGTGTGGTGGTGGTGGGTCAGGAGGCATTTATGCCTTGCTTTTGCCTGTGAGTGATTCCTTGTTAAGCATTCAACTTGTTTTCATCTATTTGAAAACTGTTGTTAAATGGTCTCCTTCAGCTGTTTTATTTGTTTTTAGACAAAAAGGAGTCACTTTTTGTTGTTGTTGTTTAACCTCATCAAGCATAGCCTTGAAAACTTTTAACAGTTCTTTTGGTGGCTCTTTAAAGAATTGCCTCAAACCTTCTGTACCTCATTTTACATGCAAGCCCATTTTACATTAGAGTACCTGATTAGCTGAAGAAGATTATGAGGCTGTTTTTCCTTGACCTGCCACTGTTGAAAAATTCCCAGTATGCTCCCTGCTTTAAAGCCTGAAGCGTTGAATGGCAGGCTCACATTTGGTGTTCGACTCACTTTTTCCCCCTACCTTTGCTCCCATCATTATACCTTTCACGGGTTCTCTAAGTGCACATTAAGCATGGAAAATTGTTTCCAATGGATCCTGAAAATGAGTTTAGTCTTAATCAACTTAATAGTTGTTTTTAATGTGGCCTAGTATTACCTAAATGTGTACCTATAAAACCATCCAATTTAGAGATGGATTAGTCATCGAACTGGTCAAGTTAATAAAAACACGATTATGGCTAACTTGGTTGCTTCTTCTTATTCAGACCTTCCATATATGGGCTTATGAATCATAAAAGAAAAAGCCATGTAAGCTTGAATTCCAACTTTTTAAACTCAGCCATTTAGAACAGCTTATTCTTTCCTCAAGTGTGTGTGTGTGTGTGTGTGTATTTTGCCACCTGTACTCCAGGGTTCTAGAGCACTTCTTGTACATTCTCTCATTATTTTCTTTCTATATCCAGAACTGCATTTCCTTCTGTGTATGCCGTCTTCTCCCCTTCATTATGAACTCCTTCAGAGACTAAGTCAGTGTGTCAGCTTCTCTGTGGTCTCGGTAGCATTCAGCCTTGTGCTTTGCTCCAGGAATATACTTAATAAAGAATTGTTAAAAGAATCAATCCAAAAGACATAATAACAGGGTAAAGGTAGGTACTGTCTCTATTTTGTACATCTGATTTAGATTTTTTACTTCCTTGGGGAAACAATGTTTCTGCTATCTTTTTTTCTTGCATCTTTTATATGACCTTGCCCATGGTAGGTCAATTATTCATGAAGCTGTGTAGCTGCTACATGTGAGGCACTGTGCTAGACATTGGGATATACAAACTGAAAAGATGTATCACTCCAGAGTTGGTGAAAGGAGAGGGGCCCACATGTTTTCTGAGGAGATGTTTGGGTCTAAAGGAAGCTCAAGGTTTATAAGACATGTGGTGTAGGTACAGTAATAAAATACCAAGATGTTAGGGATCTTGAAAGACAGCTTTAGTATAGACCTAATTCTATACACAAAAATATTTAATTCCTTCCTTATTTTCTAAACATTCCATGTGTATTTATTTCCAATGTAATATCTTTGCACATAAAGGCTATTGTAGAGACTAGGGTGTGTGATTATCCCAATATCTACTCTTTCTTTGCTTCTTAGCATCAGACTCTTAGCTGGTCACATGGCCATCTGAAAGTGTGTTTGCCATCCACCTGTATTAAGGTTGCGCTGTCCATGTGACCAGTTTCTGACCATTAAGATACCATATAAGTGGAGGTAGTTTAGGAGACTTCTGGGAAGGCTGATTAAAGGGAGCCATCTTACCTGAGAGTGACCAGTTTTCGACCCTTTGGTCTTTGTTTTTTTCATTCTGGCTTGTAACACTTGTGTGGTGGCTGGACCTTCAGCAACCATCTTGGACATGAGGTGATCTTGATAATACAATCCATACTCTAGAGTGATGGAAGAGAAAAATAGGAGTCTGGGTTCCTGGTGTTGCTGCCTTACCTGATGCCAATTTTCAGAGTTTTTACACGAAAGAGAAAGTAACTTCTATCAGTATAAACTTCACTGATTTTAGAGTTTTTTGTGAATGTACCCAAATCTGGTCCTCATTAGTACAAGGGCCATTTAAAACCTTTTGTATTAATCTCCTTCGGAATGTAGAAACATACTATAGATATAACAGGTCCTCTTAGGCATACTTAATTTCTTGGCACATAAAGCTAACTGAGTAAAGATGTTATGACCCCAAGATTATTGACAAAGTCTATGGAAAAAGCACTTGAAATAAAATGTAATTTCCTAGTTTTTCAATTAAGCAAGACCTTGTGAGGGAGGGCTATATATGTAGTAAAGAATGGATCTCATTTTGAATCCTTTTCCTACTGTGTGACTATGGACAAGCCCTCTTCTGTGGGAAGAGGGTTGCATCTACTATCCGGCTGGTGTGAATATTAAGTAATTAAATGAGGTAACATAAGAAGCGACATATGTTAGTTCTTATTTTCCCCCTTGCCTTTCTAAGAATAAGAAATTGGAAAATTATGAAATAAGCCAGGCTGATTAAGATAATTAGAAGAAGCATTTCTCTTAGGCACTTCTACTGAGATTGCCCCTGGTACTGGTGTTGTATTTATTGTTGAAAGTTAGAGTTTTGAACCCTCAGATGGTCTTACTTGCCTTACTTGCCTTATGCTGATATAGATATAGATAGATATAATACAAATATAGGTATATATCATCTCTGCTGTACAATAGGAAAAGTTGGTTTTGAAAATTATTACTAAATAAATAGATATGCTTTAGTTATGATGGCATAGAGACACTGATCATTTTCCTTTTTTTCCTTTGCATAGAATTCAACATGATTCTACATCAGCACTGTAATATTCTTCCCAATGTACTGTCATATTGATTACTAAGCTGTTTCCTTAACCAGCTTCCTCATCTGAGACCATATGGAATTGTCAATAGCATAGTTGTTTTATTGGCATTAGCTTTTAAGTAATATGGATTATGTTCTTGTGAAATGTTAATTTTTATTATACATTATTCCAGTTTTGTGATTTTTTTTTAACTCAAACAAACAATGGCTTATTAGATGTATTTCTAGAAGTGTTCAGAAGTATACTTCTTTTAAAGTTTTAAAATCCTATGGTTATCAATATATAACAGGTGGCAGTAGAGAAAAGAGCTATCCTGAATTTATTATTTTCATCATATATTTAATATTTGGAAATTAGCTTTTATATCAAAAGAAAATAGAACAGAGTCTGGTGTGGATTAGAAAAATAAAGGATGATAAGGAAAATTCACATATGGGTTTCAGAAGAGATCTTCATTAATCATTAGCAACTGTTATAAATATTTTAGATTTTTATTAAAAATCTGATGCCAAACATTTTATAATTTGCATGTTGGAGTGAGTTAGTGGTGCTCAGGAACATTTTTATAAAATAAATTCAGAGTCAGCCGGAATTTGCTCCATGGTCTTTGCTACCCTGGTACTCCTGCATCAACCAGGATGCTGGCACATGGTAGGCAACCGATAAATATAAAGAATGAGTGATTATGAAGAAAACAGGATGTCAGTGGGTAAAATGCATACGTGCCTATGAAAGGCTAGCTCTGACCACATTTATTCCCTGTTATTGAACTGGGATTCAGCATGGCCAATTTGATTATAACCACCTCTAAGAATAAACGCAGGCTGTCGCTTGATTTATTAAGTCACAGTTTTTGTGCCAGTTGTGAAGGTGACTATGATGGTCGGAATGACGTCCACCTAATGCTATGCTCTGGCCATTCCATTTGGAGGGAATCAAACTCCAGATAGTTTATATAAGTAAAATTAGTAAAATATATGTACTTTATCGAGGTAGAAGGCAACAGTAATATTTAAATTATAAATATGAATTCAATTGGTTTTTAATGAAGGGCTGGATATTTTAAAGGAAAGATTTAAATGGAGGAAATTGGCAGGAAAATAGTTTGAGTGAAAATTTTCAAAAGTCTTATCTCAGCATTACCTTCATTTTTTAGATCCGATTTTCAGATGTTTAATTGCACTTAAACTTAAAGTTGGGGTAAATGCAGGAGACTAAACATACCACAAAGAAATTGCTAGACATTCTTTTCAAAGTCTGCAGTGGCTTCTCTCTCCTTTCTATATTTACCCTTCAACAGTAATAATAAAATAAGTTGGAGGAATTGAACCATGTAATCACTCCTCCATGGCCCCATTTAAGCAACCCTGTCATCTAGGCCTGTCTCCGGCCTAGAAGCAGGCTGGGTACATCTTCAGGCTGCCAGGCCACCAGGTGGGACACTGAGGTGGCAAGGCCACCAGGGGTGACAATCAAATCCAACACATAAAATCTGCAGCTGGGAACCCACACACATCCTCTGGAGTTTCTGTGTTTTTTTAACATGTGGAGACGAGACTTCATCTCCTTGGTTTTGATTTTATTTCCCTCTCTTTGTACTCCCGTCATCTAGCTCTGCCTGTTCATTTCCTTTGCGTCTGTGCTAGTTTTGCTTTGCTTCTTTCCCCATCATCTGCCTGATCCATACTGCTTAGTAGTGAGGGATGCATCATTACTGCCTTAAAGAGAGGACCCACCACTTGCCTCTGTGGGCTCTTGAGGACACTGCCCACAGCCTGGGTTTTCAGGGAAAAAAAAAAAAAAGTAAACCTGTTGCAATAGACAAATAATTGCACTGATCCCTTCCTCAGGCTAGCCTGCTCCTGTGCAACTGCCCCTTGAATAAGGAGAGGCTGGGCCAGACCAGCTCGGTAGAGGCATCAGTAGTGGCTGCTGCAGGGAAGTGGCTTTGGGACGGTGAGTGCAGTGCTTGTGAAGCAGTACAAGGTGAGGAACCAGGCAGAGCCCAGGGAGAGACGCTGAGGGGACATGGCTCACAGCAGTCATTGCGTATGGGGGAGCTGCCGCCTGGAGCTGTCCCAGCTCAAGGGAAGGAAAGCCATCAGTGCGGTGTATTTACTTACTCTCCTCTCTCTCCCACCCCGCCCTTCCCCCAAGCCCCGGGGCAGCTTCTCCTCCAGCTCCTGGGCTCCTGGGCTCCTGGGCTCCTGGGCTCCTGGGCTCCTG